>NC_142254.1:9037500-9120000 GCF_052056855.1 Sturnus vulgaris | reverse complement strand
ATTCCCGAAGCCTTTCGCTCCCAGCCACGAGGAGGTTAGCTGATGTTGGGGAAGGTTTTATTGTCCTCTGCACAAAGCAGAAGTCGCAAACTCGGTGGACCGGAGGCTTTGTTGTAGAAGCACAAAAGGATCAGAACTTTGGATGCCCAGAAGATGAAACAAAAAGTCCAAAGCTTTTGTAATTAAATAACTCTTGAGTGGACAAAATTTGCATGCAGTTAATCGACCAGCTAAAGAACAAATTGAAACCCCATCCAGGCCTTTTTTATATTTGCGAAATATCCATTCTTTAGTAGATAATTGAACTGTAAGTTGTATGTGCTTCAAATGTTTATCAAGTTTTTGTAAGAGTCGGTCCTTCATCTTTGTAACAACTTAATACCCCCTTAATCATTTTTCCCCAAACTAAGAGCACCTTTTAGCATTGTGCTGTGGGGCAGGTTTGCAGCGTGGCTTTGTGACCCTCTGCAATCCCGGACAATCTGCTAAAGGAGCTACTTCAGTAATTGGTTACAGTCTCTGGGCAGAAGAAAGGGCAGAGATAGAGCTATTTCTAGGGGATGCTCTGAAATACATTGTTTGAAACTGAAAGAATCACAGTTTGAGAACAGTGGAGCAGGCCTTGGGTCATGACTTCTCTCGGATAAGGGGATCACATTTAGTGGCCAGGCCTCCGGAGTTTAAAATATTTTCCTGTGCTAAAGTGTCACATTAAACATTCAGGAAATAGTTCTATGCCAGTGCAAACAGCATTTGCTCTAGAAGCTCATTTAGTAAACCTTGACATCTTGTGACATACAATGTTAGATATTTACGATTTATTACTCTGTTGTTTTCTTCCTCATCACTTTTAGGCAGCAATATTTCTTGCAAGTGGTTGATACTTTATAATGAAATTTTGACTCTAATTCTGATATAGAACTAATCACTATTTACATGATCACTTTTATGAATTAAAGCAGGTAGCTTACTGGCAAGTCATAGCTGAGAAACATTATCCCTGTAATGCAGAAATATCTAGAAGGTCTTTGCAACAGTGAGCTGAGTGAAGCCCAGTTTTTAAAGATTCTAAATATTTCTGAGGTCTCTAGGCACAAAAAAAATGTTATTTCCAGCTTCAGCATAAACTGGATGTAAATTACAGGTCTTAGCTTGAGCTGCCTAATGGGGAGTCTAAGAACGAGCTGAATCTGGGTGAAATTCTAGATAATAGGAGGCAGCTGATATGTGCATGTAGGATAAAGAAATTCTTCATTTCTTTCTATTCACCCATATCTTCTGCTTGTAAAAAGTCCGTTGTATACATTTTGTGGTCTAGGGAGCTGGCAACCCAGTAGATTGCCACAGTACACGTTTCCATGGAAATAATTGAGATGTAATAAATAAAGGCATTCTGAGGTCATAGGTTTCCCAATTCAACTGAGAAGAAAACAAGCATAAATTACGTGGATATATGTGTGGCATTTAGGACTTAAAATAATTTAACATTTTTCTCTTTTCCATCTTTTATTTCATTTTGTATAGCAGCTTTGGTATTTATTAACCACTACGAGATTCACATATCCTTTTTCATTCAGAAAGATTATTCACTAGAATAGGATCAGTCTGTGACTGTGATGGAAGGGATTATTCTGCATGCAAAAAGCAAGTTGCCTGCACTTTTAGTGGGAGCGATGCTGACTTTAAAGAAGTGATTGACTTTGACAGAAGTATCGAATGTTGACAAGTCTTAGATGCACGTTATTGAAAATGAAGTGATAGCAAACCCACAGTGGATGCCAGCACAGCTGCAGGTCAGGTGGCCCCTGTGCTGTATTGTCAGGTCTCAGGTTCAGCCTGGCAGAAACTCAGAGTAATTCCTGCAGCTGTAACTCCAGCAGTAGCCCTGAGCTTATCCTTGACATGGGATTTATGATTTGCAATACAATTCACTAATTTGTTTGGACCATTAGTTTGTGCAAACTTGAAGACACTAATCTTACAGCTGGTAGTTGGGGACAATGTTGGCTTAAAGGAAGGTGGTTTCACACCAATGAGAACGGAATAAAAGTGTGAGTATTGAGTCTTTGCTGATTTACAAAATAAACACCTAGGGGATAATGTGGTGGTAGCAGTGATGGAGTAAAATACTTTCTGAAGCTTTACTTCACATCACAGATGAAGGGCCCATGAAAGTAATTTTCTTCAGCACAGACTCCTGCCCTGTTGCCAGTAACCTCAACTGCTGAGAGCTTTTTCAGTTCTCTGTAAGGAAGAGTTATTCCTTACTCAGTATTGTTAAAACCACGTGGACCTGAACCCCAGAACATAACACAGCTGTCACTGTCAAAGCACTCTGCCTTGTCCCCCATTACGGCTGGTGGGCACCGATATTAACACCGGTGTCCTTAAAAGTTTGTTTGGTGCTGGTTGCTGCAGGGAGCATCCAGTCCACTCGGGGGGCTGAGGAGGGCAGGTCTTCCTTCCTCCCCTTGCTCAAACTGCAGCTTCTCATGCTTGGTGGTGGTTCTGGAAGGCGCAGTGCTGAGATGTGGGTAACAGCAACCTGGGGATTTCCAGTCCCATGTAATGGTAATTGAGGCATTACTGGACTGCCATTTGTGCGACTGGGCTCGCACTGGCACAAGGTTTTAAACATCAGATGCACTTTGGCTGCTGAATTTGACAGTTCTGCAAATTGCTGTCAGCTTGCGGGGGTATTTTGTGCATAAACATGCTAGTTGGTAATCAAACTGTTTTGCAAAAGAATGCACTAATTAACTCTAGATTTGTTATCCTACTTGAAGTTGCAGAATTGCTGTCATATTTTTTTGCCTTCTGTTGGCAAAAAATGCTGATAAAAACTTTTGATTCACACCCTACCTGCCTCATTTGTGTCAGTCAAGAAGAGAAAAGGGGGGTTGCTCATTACTTCGTTATCTGCAAAGTAAATAAAAATACTTCAACCATTTGCTGAGTTCCAATTAGTTGATTGCTATGAATGATCTTCTTTAAAGGAATGCTGTTTTACCTATCTGCTCATACAAAGGTTTGATTTTGAATGTCTTGTGAAAAGGATTCTCTTTGTCTTGATTGATGTCAAGAATAAAAGCATGATGGTAATATCCCTTTGAAAGCTATTGTATTGTCAGCTCTGGCTGACAGCAGGAGGCCCTCCTAGTGCTATAGATTAGCGCTGTGAAAACACTGACATTTTCTTTGTTATATTGCTGTTGTTCTGCTTGCAAAGTCAATTATACAATGTCGGAGCTCAGTTACAGAGTTGACTGTGGAAGTAACAATGTCTTTCATACTTGTCTTAAAGATATAATTTTCCTTTTTTCCCAGTTGATAAAGAAGAACCTGAAGGTACTGGAACAGTACATTCTACAAATTAAATTTTGACAAGTATAATCATAATTGCCAAATACAAGAGACTTGTGCGATTATCCTTTAATTTTACAGTTCATTCAAGTTTCGGTGGAATTTTATTGATACAGTGAAAGCAGCAGCTAAAATTGATAAAACTCATATCAAATAAGATTATGCTCTTGATTGTTCTTTATCAAGTGTAGCTTTTGGGGGATTAGGAATAATTGGAGATGTTGGTGTTTCATTGTGGGGCTGGTGCCCTGAGAGCGTTTGAATCCATGCAGTATTCCGAGCACTGCCTTCAGGGATTAGCCTGCAGTTTTTAATTTTTGCCTGTGTATTTTGCTACAAGCCTAGCAGCGTTCTCCTCTGAACTCCACAAGTCCCATTTTCCTGCCTTTCTCTCCCTCTGGTATGCTCTTGTGGACGGGATCTGGGTGGTATTTAACTGGTTTTACTGATTGAAACTCCTGCCTGTGTGCAAACACCTTTTAATTGTGGCCTGTTCCCATTGGTCTCAGTGAATATAACGAATAAACATGGCCAAAAATTGAAAAGAGTGGGAACGGTAACACAAAATGTTTAAATATAAATAGGAAGAAAATAGAAATCTCATCTTTTTAGTGATGCTATGTCTAAAGCCAAAAGAAGAGGAACTACCATTATACAGTTCTTAGAGAATTCTTCCTATGTTTTTCTTAAAAAATATTTGTGTACAATCTGTGCAAGTTAAAGAACATCATTCACTGCTGAATTGTTACAGATGACACGCACAAAAAAAATAATCAGAGACCTCTTGTAGGACGTTAATTGTAGGATTTCTAAATTACTATTATAAACTAATAGAGTAACAAAAGATTCTACAGTTACCAGTAATTTGTCAGGATTTATTTTGTTTTTCTTCAATAATTGAAAATTAATGTCTTGAAGTGAAAGCAGATGTTCATGCCATCCTCTGAATTGGATATAAAAATGATGTTTTGTAGATGCGTTAAGCTTGTGTAAATACAGATTGTCTTATCGTAGATGTGGCTTTGGCTTGGTTTTATCTATTGTTTGGTGCCAAATTAACTTTTAGGTTAAACGTGGGTAAGTGGTTTAAGCTTGGTTAAATTAACTAAATTGAGTGCTTGAGGTGGTACTCAGTGATCAATTACTACAGTAAACATTTTAAAAACCCTACTTCACCTGCTGGCTTTGTGAATGAGACTTTCTCATACTGTAGAATTAATATTTACTTCTGTTTGATAAGTGCACTTGTAATTGTTTACTTGGCTATTTTTATTGAATTGGTTAATTTTTATCTTGCTTTCCAATTCCAATTTGTGAAATCAGTTTTAGATGATTACAACATTTGAAAAATGAAAACCGCACTTTTTTTTGAAAAAGAAATAATCTCTCAGTCTCCTGCGTCGTATGTATTATAATATTGTCTTACACAAAAGATTATTAATTACCCACAATAATTGGACTGTCTTATAAAATGCCTATATCAGGTCCTCATCACTCCATCAATGTTCTCCATAAATGCCTCTGAAAAAGCGTGGCTATTATATTCTCTTGTATCCTAGTAAATGTGCTGGAGAAATGAAATATGACTAATATAAAACCTATTAGAGACTCCTGCTAAATCTCGACTGACAAATGGTGGTGGAGGGGAGGGCCTGGCTTTGGTGTGTGCGTTGGTGGACACAGACTCAGAGAGTGCTGGTGGGAGCTGGAGCCAAGTGAGGACCAGCTCTGAGCCCTGTGTGCATTTATTCCACATACTCTTAGAGCCCAGAAGTAGATTCTCATGCATTTTCTTTCCTGATGTTCACTAGTAAATGGAGAGAAGCTAGTTCCTTTTTCTTTTAGACAAATAAGGTGATGTGAGTTTTAAGCACTACATCTTCTTGACAACACCTAGATGTATATATATGTGCAGCACTGAATTATGGTGGCTCGTTGGAGTCACATTATTCTGGGGAGTAGAAGGATGTGCAGGGACTAAAAGGTCTCTTGTGACATTTCTAGCTACAGAAGGCTCAGGCTTTGACCTCTTGCAATGGTTTATTTTCAAAAATGTAAACAAAGGGACCCGATGATGTTGGAAACTGGGTGTTGCCATTTGGAAGGGGCTCACAAATCTTGTGGTACTGTGGGATGGCATTAGTTTTCCACAGAACGACTTACTTCGGGTAGCACTGCAATACCCGTCTGAATCTAGCCATAGGTACCTTCATTATATTGTTTGCATTTGCTTAGAAATCCTTCTTAGCCACAGAATTAGGCAATAGAAAGACCAATTTGTAGAGCTTGTAAATGCCACTTGTTAATCATATGCAGTACAATTAATAATTTTTTTCCATCTTCCCTTTTGGATGTATTAAGTCAACTTTTTAGCTTTTCTATGTAATTGAAATATGCCCTTTTGTTACCTGGGCATGAATTATTTTTGAAATGTTGTCATTACCCACCCTGCTGTGAGGTTTATCTCTTCTGTTCATCCTAATTAAATAAAACATACTGTTGTTCGCTGGTCTCGTGTTGAAGTGAATTACCTGCCTGAAGGCTCGCGCTGCTGTCGGGGCTCACTTCTTGTTGCAGCAGCAGCCGTTGACTAACACATTTACTTTTAGATTTTCATTTCAAAGGGCTCAGTTTGTGCAGTGTGACAGGTGAATGGTGAATGCTTTACAGGACTTTCAAGAGCTGAACAAACAGTAAAGGACTTATTGCTACTGCAGCTTCGTGGCAAGTACAAATGTAAGGCAGCCTTTGTGGCAGAGAAGTGTTTCCTTTGCTGGATAGAGGCCACTCAGGAGACCTGAAGGGCTCACTTGGGTATGCTGGAGGTGAAATAATCTCAGTCGTGATCTCATTTAAACCCACCCTACCTGTGTGTTCTCCTGGGCAATTTCTAGTAGGGTTGATCTCGTCTCTCTTTGTAGCATCACCCGCAGTCATGTTCTCCTTGAGTCTGGCACTGATAACGAAGGCTGCTTCAGAAGTGTAACAGTTGGAGTTTCTTTACACAGAAGTTATTTCTCGTTCATATTAGAGAACGTAAACAATGCATTCAGGTTTTAAAGCGAAGCAGAGGGAAAGATCCCAGCTTGTAGAGGAACAGTTTGTTTAAGCCTCTGATAGCACTGCAGAAAATGTGTTGTTCACTAGTGAAATCCTGTTATGAGTAAAAGTACAAGAATTAACAAGTCGCTGTACTCTAGTCTCTGTTGGCTCCTGCTAGGCTCTGGAGGTTTGGTCAAATGTGGCCTAATTCTGCTTTCCAAATATTAAAAAAAATTACACAGAGGGCAAAAAGACAAGTTCTTAATATGCATATCCTGGGAAAATCCTAAACCAGTATTTTTACCCCCTCCAGTCCCAAGGCTAATCAAAATTCCTTTGTTTCCACATCTACCATTAAAATATATGCCTCCCTTGGTTGCCTGCTGACTGTACAAGTTTAACCACTCAATCGATTGGACTCACAAAAGCTGTTACTGGGTTTACGTAGTATTTGCCTACAGGTAATTTGGAGACTGGGCTGAGGGTCCAGGCACAGTTCACCATGGCTGGTACTGATATCTGTGGCTCTGTCCATTTCTTGATGATCCTCACCTGGCTGAGATGAGGTTTTTCTGGGTTACTACTGAGGCAGGTTAGCCAAGCATCCATCTGCTGATTGCTGGAACTTGTTTCACATGGTGGACAGCTGAGTGGTCATAAGGATAATGTTAATGAAGACAGACTTGCTATGTGCTTTAAAAAGGCAGTGGTGGAACATAGAGATGAAATACTTTGTTGGGTGTGCATCTGGTTTTGCTGTCTTTAGTGTGAGTACATTTTTTTTCTCTTTGATAGCAACTGGAATTGGGTTGTATGTTTAAGTCTAAGATCTCTGAGTAGCTCTGTTAATCGAGATTTTTGTTGGAAGACAGTGAGTAGGCTTCTATCAGGTGTAGGGTGAGGACTCTTTCTTGTTTTTGTGGTAGTGTTTCTTACAGGCCTTGGTGGACGTTGGATTTTAGTCTTATTCCTTGCACTGCAATTGAAAGAGCAGTGGCAGCAAAGAGATTTGATGGGAATAGTCATTCAGTATCTAATGCTGAAGAGTGTCTCCTGGTCCTTCTGCTGACTCTGAGATTGCTGCTGGGAGGATTTCCAGGGGAGCACTGGGAAGCTTCAAGGTGCAGAAGATGCAGCAGGGCTGTGGGAGCTCCTAGATGGGAAAACCAAAACTGGGGAAACCCAAGAGACCTGGGTTGTGTTTAATACCTGTCCCTGTAAGCAGGTACAGATTTGTGTGAGAGAAAGTGACTGTGATTTTTGCATTCTTTCAATTTCCCGTCTGAAAAAAATGGCAAATTAAAAGGAGGTAGAGAAAAATCATGGTAGAAGGCTGAATTTCATGTTTTGGGAAAGGGAAATGCTAAACAGAGAGAGAATAAAATGGGGAAAGTAGGAAATCTGTTGCTGCTCTTTGGGTATGGAGGGTGCCTGATGATCAGGTGCAAAGCTCTGGTATGGAGGTTGACTTACCTGAAGCTGTATCTGTATTATTTGTAAATTTAAATCCAAAGACTGAGAGAAGGAACAGATCTGAAAAATTACTCCAGCTCCATGGAAAAGTGTGTGATTATGCATAAGCAGAAAAAAACCCCACAAGACATACAAATAACCTAAACAAAATAGCTTTTCTGCTCTTACTAGACAGTGACAGTGCTTTCCTGCCTGGAGGACCGGACTTTGCTGCATTTGTTGTGATATATATTTATTTTCTTTTTAATATAGAGGCATTTGAGGACAAGTGTGATTGCGGTCATCAGTTCTTGGCATTACAACTATCTTAGGATCATATAGTATCTGAACTTGGCCTGTGAGGACTCACAATTATTCAGGATTTTGCAGGGAAGCGGAGATCAGGTTGGTAACTGGAAAAACTAGGCTTTCAACACTTACTATGTGACTATAGACAAATACATACAGTATATGATGTGAGTTCATGTGTAAATGAAAGAGAAAGCTTAGAGGATTAGGTAATATCTTTTGTTGGGCCAACTAACACGGTTGTAAAAATGCAAGGAAGTTTTTCTGATGAGGAAGCCTGCCTGCTGTACTGAAAAAAGCAGCAGCATTCTTGGTATTTTGCTTGATAGGTAAACATAGCTTTGTTTTAATTTACTTATGCAAGCTATTACTCAGCTTTCTGTTGCTTCATTAGATTACTCACATGAGTAAAGAGATACTGGATTACATAGTAATGCCAAGCTTGTGTATTATTTATTGCTGAATTCTGTGGTTGCATTTAGGTCAGGTAATTTGCTCACGGCCTCCTTTATTTCTAGGAAAATGGCATGCCTTGCCCTTCATAATTTCTTTGCTTTTACTGACCAGGCTGTTCCCCCAGAGGGCATGTGGGATGTGGCAGAGTGTTGAAAATACTAGGATGGGGAAGCGGAGAAGGAGGGCTGTGTTATTGCACCTTATTTATGTTTATACTAGACTTAAATAGAAAAAGATAGTGTGTTTCTGGCAGAGATACTATGTGGAGAATGTAATAGGCGACTCTGAGTGCCAAAGTTGTTGCCTCAAAGATTTATTTCTTTTTCTTCAAGATAAGGAAGTACTTTGGTCTGACTCTGAGCATACTTGAAGAGGATGGTACAATACATTATGAGCCATTTTATAATGAAACTCTGAGTGCTTGTATTTGGATCTTGTACTGAATTTTGTCCACCGACTTGGTTCCTATCATTTCAAGGGTGTTTTCTATCCTAATTTCTTCCCTGCTTGATAACAGATAAGGGAGATTTGTTTTAGAACCCCTATTTGATTTATTTTGATTACTATTTTTGGCCTCAAATAAACACATAACATAGAGCTCCTTTTTTCATTCTTCTCAATATAAGTAAATTCAGTAATAAGCCTGAACTCAAAGGTGAGGGTCTGAAAAAGCCCACCCCTGGGAGATGCTTGGCAGAGGCGTGGTGTGCCTGGTTTGCAGTGCCCCGAGGGTGCTGTGGATTGGGAGCTGCCGGCCCTGCCTGCAGAGCTGCCAGGCTGAACAGCCGAGTGTCCCCGGCTGCAGCAGGAGCTGCTGCTCAGGGGCCTGGGGGGACAAACCCCCTGCAATTGGCAGCAAGATGCAGCTTTGGTGGCGAGGCTGTTGGTGTTACACAGGCAGCTCTCTCACAAATGAGGTTTGCCGGCTGCTCTGACATACCTCTTCATGAAAATATGCATTTTGTCTTTGGGAGAATTCCTGGTGTATCTGAGCTATGATTTCCCTCCTTACCAGTGGGTCTGTATTCAAAATATGGCTCCAAAGAAAGTGCATAGAAAAATGAGCTTTTAATTTGTCACCTGCTGCTGTACCACCCTGTCTTCCTTGAGATGCCAAGTTATAAATGAGGTTTTTATATCCTCGCACACGGCCATCCAAGAAATGTTCTGTCTGTCGTAGCAGTCAGTGGCACAGCTGAAGACATCAGACTAGTGGCTTAAAACCTGCTGCTGTCTGATTGGTGCAAGCAAAGCCAATGTGGTGCAAAACTTGAGCAAACAAAAAAGCAGGTAGGGAAATTGCTGTCTTCACTGGCTTTGGAGGTCCTGGCTGCCTCCAGAGCAGAGGATGCTGAAACCTTTCTGTCCCACAGTGTTAAGGTAAAAGGAAGCAAAATTGTTTCTTTATGCTGTCCCTTAGAGTGCCCTTGGAAAGCTCCTTTTAAATGAACCTTAGAAAGCGAAATATTGTTTCTGCAGATCTTATTTGGGAGAATAATGTCTTGCCTGGCTGCACATGGTCTCTTCCACCCTGCATGTTTGTCCAAGCACTGGGGGTGGTGCACATGCCAGCTGTAAATTCTTGTCTCCTACCAAACCTCAAACCACCTAATAAAAACATTTCTTGAGGTAGCCACCAAGAACTTGATCTTTAATTTATGCACAGATGATGATGGTTTCAAAGGAAAATAGTCCAACTGTGGGACAGGCAGGGAAACTGCCATGATGATTCCTACATATCTGTAGCCTAAGAAAATGTTGGTGAAATCTCTCTATCAGCTTTGTTTCTCTTCCCATAGCATCTCTCCCACCGTGGAGCTTGGGAAGCTTGAGAAAGTTTTGCTTTCAGGGAATATTTACAGGTAAAATTTCCTCCCCAGGTTGAAGCCTCTTTGCTTGCTCTTCCTCTTTTGAATTTTTGCTGGTTTTGCTCTTGCATTTAGGGAGAACATGAGTACAACCCTGGAGGTGCCTTCAGGGAAGGAAGCAGGCAGGGGAGGATGGGGCAGGGTGGGCCTGTCTGCTGGACAGTGAGCCCAGGATCCAGCCTCAGCCACTGCTCAGCCCATGGTGGGAGCTGCTGAGGCCCTGGCAGGGAGGGGATGTGGTAATCCTACTCTTTTGGGAAGCTGAAGGCAGTTGGCCCCTTTAATAGGGGGAATGTTTCTGCTTCTCTCTCCTTACTGTCTACTGCTGATTTGACTAGATTTTTTTTTTTTTTTAATTGGCACATCCTAACAAGTTTTTCTTCTGAAACTTTTCTTGATTTGATGTTGCCATGTTGGAGAAACAAACACCAGCCCCTGGATTAAATGAAGTCTGCAAATTGGTATATGTTAAACACGCTGCTCTGGAAGGTAGCGTGGAGATGAATTCTGGTTGGTTTGAGGCTGCCATGACCTTACACTTGGACTGCTTTTTGCCCCTTGGCTGCCTGGCCCAGTCCCATGGCTGTGCCCACTGCTGCTCCAGGTGAGGGCAGATCTGATGGGGTTAGTTCTCTTTTTCTGGATCCTTGTCCTGCTGCCTTCCTAGCTTCCTTCAGAGCTGATTTGACCTACCAGTCCATCAGAAAAGTAACTCTGTAGCTCTCTGCTGGCCATGCACAGGTCAGGGGTGTGTTAGGGCAGGGCAAGCTCCTTATCAGTATCTGAGTTCCCTTGCTTTGGGTCAAACCTTCATGCAAAGAACCTCAGCTGGGGAGGCTGTGGCCCCTTGTGTGGGAATTGGGTGTGCATCAGTGTCTGCAGTGGCCTGATGGGTGGGTCGTGAGCCCCCTGAAAATGTGTCCCAGCAATGATGGCTGTTGAAGCAAGTGCTCAAATCTGTAGGAAAGCACAGGGTGCAAAGCCACAAGTACAGCCTGAAGAAGTTCACTGAAAGTTATGAAGAACAGGCTCAAGCTGTGCAAGTGCTTGGTGCTCTCTGCCATTCCTGACAAATCATATGTCCCAGCAGAGGTGTGAGCTGTGGTGTGCTTGGTGCTGTGCCCCCGCAGTGGCTGGATGCTGCTCTCATCCCTCTCTGGCTGGGGGCTCCCAGCCAAGCAGGCTGCTGTGCTCTGAAAGGAATGCAAAGCAGACAGGGAGAGAGCTCTTGCTGCGAGGGAGGGAGAAGGCACCCGGACCGAGTTCAGCCAGCATCTTTCACTGCTCCTGTGCTGGTGGAAGTTGCTGGCAGCAGCCTTTTATGAGGCAGCGTTGCTGGAGAACAATTTTCTTCTCTATTCTAACATAGTAGAAATAATGCCACTAAGAAATTAGGTTATGTATCTCAAGGGAAAGGGAGATTTGTTATTCTGCTTTTAGCTTGCACCATAGACTGTGTCACCATGGGGCCCGCACCACCAAGTGGGTGCTTGTGCTAATCCTGGCACTTAAATGTCAGACGCTGGTCTGTCTCCTGTGTTTGGGCGACAGGAGATACTCTGGTAAATTCCAGCTCTTTTGGCTGCTTTATAGTCTGTTTTCTTAGGGGCAAATTTTGACTGTGATTGACTGAAACAGCACCATGTCCCATGATTGTCCTGCCTGGGCTGGCTCACGTTCCTGGGCTTATAGTGTAACAGTGGTTTTGTGGAGGACAAAGCCTCTGCTGCCCGAAGCACCTAGTGCCCTTGGGCCCACAAAACTGGTGGCCAGCCTGGCCTCTCGAGTTGCAGCAGTGCCTTTTGCTGTGTTCTTACTAGGATAATTCTGATACAGCAAATTTTGATGGCTTTCCCTGTTAGGAAGGGTCTCCCCTCCCCCCTTCTCCCCCATTTGCTTATTTATAGTCACATGAAGTAAAAGAATTGGTTGTTTGCCAAGAAGAAAAACCAACAAACAAAAATCCCGAAGCAACCACAACATTGTACCTTTCCTTGCTTTTAAAAAACATTTCCTTGTAAGTGTAACTAATGATGTGGGTTTTTAGTAGAAGTATGCGATTCAGTGTTAAACCAATAGCACATCAAAGAATAAAAGAGACTGGTTTCTTGTGTGTTTTCCTATTTAATATTCATCTTCTTCAGATTTCAGAAAACATTATGGTGTGAAAATATGAAGAAATGTTATCTCTTATGAAGGAATACAGGAGAATAAGGTCTTTAATTCAGCATGCTCGTGCAATAGCATTGGTTGGGCTACAGTCTGGATTCTCAAACAACCTTACTTAAAAAAAGTTTATATTTTTATAAATATTTCTGCCTCTCTCTCTTTATTTTGCAATACCTAACATATACTGTCTGTTCTGCTGTTAACTCCCTGATGCTGAATTCCTAAGTTTGGGCTAATAGAAAATTTGGAGGATTCTTCATTATCTGAACCTCTTGAGAAATACCAAATATGTTCCAGTAATTGTGGTGTAGTACAACAGGGAGTCACACTGGCAGTTTGTTGGAAAGGGTTTTTCCTGTAGTTATGAAAACCATACAACTATTAAAATCCCCAAAACTGAAACCACTGGGATTACTCACATACTTACAGTTAAGCGCATGCCTAAAGGTAGATACATTCAGCATGGCATTTTTGACTGGTGTTTGATTCCTAGCTTGAGAATACGAGAAAAAAACCAAACCATTCCTCAGTTGCTTCAGTCCTGTGCAGCCTTTTCATTCTGTGCTCACATGCTGTAGTGTGCTGGGCTCTGGTTCATGACAAGCACTTGGGTTTGCTATAAAGCAAATTATTGATAATAAAGAAAGATAAGTTTGCAAAATAGTAAGATACTCCAGGCTACTAGAAGAGACTTGAAGTCAGATTTTTTCCCTCCTGCCTTTTCTTCTGCCTCTGCCCTGGCTTCTGGAAGAATGAGCATGTGTCAATTTTTTTTTTAGTGTCAATATTTTCTCAATGTTTTCTATCTCAGTTGTATGCAAAGAGGATGTAACATTTTTGCCTTGGAAAGTAGAGTGAATTTATTAAACACTGTGAGATGCTGGATAGGTGAAAGTGAAATATAACACCAATATTATAGTTCGGATCATAATATTTGGATTTGCTTCATGGTTGTTTCATTTTCCCTATTACAGATGATGTTTTTGCTGTTAACTCTGTTGTATAAAATGGAAAGTGATGTTTGATTTCCAGCTCCAGTATAGGGATTTCCTTCCTTGCTGTGCAGTCTCTTACTGAGAAGGTGCTGGTTGCCTTGCTCTTCTGTCTACAAGGCAGCAATAGTACCAGCTCTCTGTATTTCTCAGTTTCTCTCTTAAAAACTTCCTTTTATGAAATATTTCAAATCTTCTATGTGACTTTCTCTTGGAAAGCACTGATGTGTGCCTACAAGTGTATTGATATATCACCCTAAGCAGTCAGTTAGCACACCTATTCTTCTTATGAAGTAAAATGCATTTTGCACTTATGAAACTGTCTAAACAATTTGCTTTGAGCCAAAATTTGGAAATAGGAAGGCTGTGGAGGGTAACTAATGAAAAAATGTTTTTGTTACACTTCTTTAAAGAAGATTCATTTGCACTAGTATCAATATGTGGGGGAATTTAATTTTAAAACCAGCCACTTTGTAGAAAAATATAATGCAGTACATAAACTCATTTTAGACACTACTTATTCTACTGTGTCCCATTAGTTGATGTTTACACAGTGCTTTGAAAATGTAAAGCGCTATATAAGTGCTTATTATTACTACATTATTATTATTCTCCCTCTTGAAAAAAGACCCTCTAGGGAGAAGGAGACTTGCTCTGTGTTTCTTCTGTAGTGCAGATCCCACAAGAAGTATACCTACTTGTTTTGGTTTGTACATTCTTCCCCATTTCTATGCTTTTGGAAAAAAAGTACTGTGTTTTAGAGATTAGAGCTTTTATTTAGTTTATGCTGGGTAGCTACAGCAATGAGAACATTATTTGAAGGCATATAAAAATCTTAAAATAGCTTTTTATTACACTCTGTGCCACAAAGTGAATCACTACCCTGGCGTTGGCCCCTGTGGTTTGTGGGTGCTGGGGCCCCTTTCCCAGCCTGGGCACTAAGGGATAAGCAGGAGCAGGTGATGATGCCCTTTGCTGGGCTCCTTGTGATGTTTGTTCCCTCTTTCAGTGTGGGCCCAAGGACAAAACTAGTGAGTGGAAGGAGTGCAGGAACGGTGCTAACAAACCTGAGAAGAATTTCCCTCCTTCAGAGGAAGCGCTACAAGTTTTTCTGCAGTATCAGAACTATGGTTTTTCTTTGTAACCTGTATCACTACAGGAGGACAAGATTTCAGTTTAAGTTACTTTAATCCCCTTCATTCCTTGACTCATTATAATCAGGGTGGTTTTTAGTGGGCGATATTAACCATTTGTATCCTGAGACTTGGCAGTTCTCTTTACCTCTGTGTTATATATACTGTGACATCCCATGGTGGAGGTTATAATCATGGCAGATGAAATTGGGAGTTATTTTTGCCCAGGTACCTCTAGGTTTGCATTGTCATAAGATAGAATAGTAATAACCATATTACTCCTTTAGGTACGGTGTGAGGCTTTCCACTCCACTCCTACTTTTACCTTTGTTCCACTGTTGTTGGGTGCTCTGGCCCCTGCCTGGCCTCCTGTTGGGTTCCCTGCAGTGCAGCAGATCTGCTTCAGCATTCCCAGCCCATCTTTACAGTCAGCTTCATTTTGGGAAAAGGAACAGAAGAAGGGGGAAAGAAGCCTTGAAAATGTGAAGGAGGGGGTAGTCTGAGGATATTGTTTATTACATAGCATAACCTGACTTAGATTTGTCACTGAATTTGGCCCTTGGTTATGATACACACATGGCCACTAAAAATGAGGTCACATGCAGCATTTCAGCCTGGTTTCCACCAGAAACGGGGTTTTATGCATGTACCTTTTGCTGGTGGACCAGTCTGAGCTGGTGTCCCCAGGCAGTAGGAGAGGGTGCTGGTCAATGGTAGCTCTGGTCCCAAACCTTGACAAACAACAGCAGGGTGAAGGAAGGAGGGGAGCCCCCCAAATCTGCTGAGAGTTTCAGCAAATGGTGAGCAGCTCATCCAGACAAATGCAGTGTGGGAGAGGCTGCAGCATGTGGGAGTGGAGATGTGATGATATGTTGGGCCAGTCCTGGCCATGTACAGAGCTCCCTTTCCTTTATTCATTTCAAGAGATAAACAGTTCAGCTGTGACTGACAACAGTTCCAGGCATTGTCTAAATTAAAGCTGAAGTGTAAGTGTGGTCTGATAACTCACATCCACATATTGTGTTAGTACTTTTTAATGGGCTCATCAGCCTTGTCACTGCAGGTCTCGTTTTAGCTTCAGAGAGAGAAGCACTCCTGAAGGCTGCAGGGATGGGATGGGGCTGGCATTGGCTGGGGGGAGCAAGGGATGAGGGAAGCACTTTGTCCCTTAGTTTGTGTCCCTCCTGAAGCTGCCAGTCCTGAAATAATGGCCTAGGAAATTGGCCATGGGCAAGTTTTGCTGTGCTCAGTGCCCAGGGACTTGTCAGTGTGGGGGAAGTGGTGAGATGGATTGGCACAGCCCTGCATCCCTCCCTACTTCATTTCTTTCTGAATAGCAATTAATTTGGGAGTGGAAAAGTATACATTTTTGCGGACTGAAAGCTCAAATTCAGAATGCAACCCACTTGGACGGTGGATTGTTTAACTGATAGCAGATGAATTCTCAGAGACTGAGCCTGTGGCAGCAATAGGTGTATGGACTTGATATGGTTAAAAAGGTAAAAAAAATTCTACAATTTCTGTTGCCTCTTTCCATCTGAGCCTGACAAATTTGTAGAAACCTTGTCAGTGAGAGCAGACTTGTTACTGAAACCTGGCTCCAGGTGATACCCAGCACAACCCCTGGGTGACGGAGGGCACTTCCCATACTCCCAGAATAGACATGGTGTAACTGGGAAAACTCCAGAAAGATCAAATGTGCCTGCCGTGCCTTAGCAAAGGTAGCTACCTGCAGTGGGAGTGGAAGTCCTCAGAACAGCATTCTTGTCAAGTTTCTTTGACAGAGCTCATCCCTTTCCCTCTGGGTGTCATTTTCTACTTGTGTTTTATTGACATAGAAATGACAAAATATAAATGAAGGTGGCAGTCATCACCCTCACCGTGGCATAAATCATGGGGTACAGGGTTCGGGCCCAGCCCTGGAGGAGCTCTGTGGAATGGGGTGGCTGTCAGTGCTTCCTCAGTGTCCCCACAGCTCTCTGAAGGAAGGGGCTGTCCCCCCATACACACAGCGTAAACGCTAAACACAAACAGGCACAAAGATGCTCCAAAACCACAACCGGTTTGTGTGGTGGCATGGGAGAGCGAGCAGAAAATGCAGCGCAGCTGCCCGGTGACTCCGGCCAGGGAGCCCCCCGTGTCCGTGTCCGGGGCTGCGGGCTGGGCTCCCGGGGCAGCGCCCGCGGCGGGCGGCACAACAGCCCGGGGCCGGGCAGATGGCTCCGGCTCCCTCCCGGCCGCGGGGCCCCGCTCTTCTGGGAGCGAGCCCCGCTGAGACTGCAACAACAGCAACCCGGGAGCCGGGCAGATGGTCTGCTGCCGGCCGCCAGCATAATTGCATCAGCTGGTTACTCCTGCAGCCAGCGGAGCCTCCTATTTGTACCGCTCTGAAATGATCCTGATTTGTTTTCCTTCTTCCCCCCGCCCCTTCCCTGCCTTGTTTAAGTTTATGTAATTTTTGTGAGGGATGGGCTGAGGCCGGGGGCGGCCATCTGCCAGAGGTGTCGATGGTGGGGTCCCTGCAGCAGCCGGACACCTGAGCGCTCGGGGGGCACTGCTGTGGCCTCCTGCTCCCGCGCCACGTGTCGCTCGGGGCTCGGATGAGGTTGCGAAGAGAAGAGCTGGACCAGCACGACCCTTCCCAGCCTTGGTGGTGCACTGCAGTCTCAGTCCGTGTGCAATACGCCTGCCAGCCTCCACCTAAATTGCTCCACATACCCGAGCTGCCGCTCCCTGGAGCACGCCAGCCCGAGGTCTGAATACTGCAGCAAACCCCCTCGGGTCCCGGCTCGCTGCCTCCCCCTCCCTGGGTCGGCACCTCGGCGCTGCTGCGGCAGGAGCGCTGCCGAGATGTCCGCTGCTGGGCCGGCTCTGCCGCCCTGCTCGCTCGCCTGCCACCCTCGCTCCTCCTTTTTGGGCTCTTGCTTCACAGACAAAAGACCTGCCTCTTCTAATCGGGGACTCTTTTGTTTATGGGGATTGCTGGCCTGCGCTGACTTTCTAAGACGCAAAATATGTATGGAGGGTAGGCAGAGTGTCCCTGGAGATGGCTGATGTCCCTCTGTTGTGTTCCTAAGTGTCTCGGTGTTTCTATACATCCTGCTCTGGGTTCGATGGGGTAGGGGCCAGGAACGATGAAGTGGCGCCTGCTGTTTGCTCTGGTTTTAGCTCTCAGCACGGCACAGGTAGTTGTGATAGCGCTGATCTCAAGTTGCTGCTGACCCAGAGGTCCTGTAATCCCTAATAGTAGTAGGATTAGATTTTTGTCCAGCCAAGTCTTCTTTCCCTTTTGCTTTTTATTTTTTTTACTTTTGCAATACTTTATGCCTCAGATGACATACATTCTGCCTCCTCCATTGACCTTTGCCGGGCTACTGCAGCTCCTAGGAAAAACTTGCCCTTCTTTTGGGAGAAGCTTGTCAACCTGGGCCTCCCCTCTCTGCTGCCCTACCTGCCCCTTTGTCCTTTTTTTTGTGCACAAGATTGATTTTTGTTACTCTGAGTCTGTGTTTGGCCCCCCTGTTCTCATTAAGCAGACAAAATCTCTCACTTCACTTTCTGGGTGCATGATTGACTTCTATGAGGGTAATTTTAAGACTTTGGTTTGCACCCGTCTGTCAGACTTTTCCACTGGCATTAAATGTGTGAAACTTGCTGAGTTCAACTGGCTGCTGTGTAACACTGCTAGTGCTGAGTTTCCCATTGGTGTTTCAGAGAGGGATGGGACATGTGGATGCACTAAGTGTTCTTAAAGCACCTGATAAATTCCATCTTTATGAATGGAGAGGGACTGGCCAAACTGCACTGCTTCAGTTGTTGCAAGCACTGTGGTGGGTTCAGTTAGCAATGGGGTGGTACCAGTATAAAAATGCTATGTTGCTCAGTTCTGTAAAAGTCCTTTACCTACCATAAACTCCAAATATACAGCTGCTGGTGTTAAACAAAAACTTTGCAAATCTCCTGTTGGGCTCTTCAGGATTAGTTCTTGTTTCTTATTTTTTCCTTAGAGTCTGTAGGTGTGCATAATTATATGTATTTTTGAAAGCTCTAAATATGCCTCATTTAAACTTCTGCAAGCATCCTTGTAAGTTCAATTAAATTACTACAGCAGAAAATTATCAAAAACTGAAATGAGGGAAATGTGCATTTACCCAGATGGGGCTTGCAAGCCAAGCAAAATGTTGTGTTAGCCCAACAAATGGGTTATTTAAGCAAAGTCCTACCAAGACAAATATAGGAGAGTCAAGGCTAAGTGAGTTTTGAAGCAATACAGGATGTGACCCTCTCAAGCTCAGTTATCAGGATTGCACAGGTTGAGAAGATGGGCCTGATTTTAAGGTCCACTTGAAAATAGTATTGGAAGGACCCTGATAAAAGTACTCGGAGCAGAATTTTTTCAAGTACTCCCCCCAGAATCCAGTTTGGGGTCTGAACAACTGCACCAATGGATTATTTTATTTACACAATTTACTTAGTGCCAAAGAAGCCAGTAACAAGGAGGCTGATACAGCTCTACAAGAGCAATGATGTGGTGCTGTACCCTGAAGAAGGCATGGGGAGGGTGTTTTCTTCTATGGTCCAGCTCTGGGAGGATCCAGGTGTGAGTGGCTCTGCCCACTCCTGTGCCTTTCAGGGCTGTGACCTTGTTCGTGCCACGGTGTGGAGCAGCATTGGGACAGGGGACAGGCCCCAGTGCTGAGCCAGCATCAGGGGCTTGTGCAAGCACAGAGGGCTTTGGGGAGGAAAAGCACGGATGCACTCACGGGCTTAACGCTGGAACTGCATTTCAAGGAACCGATTCTGCTGCACTGAGTTAAATTCCCATTTAATTTCCATCAAAGTTAAAAGCAAAACTTGTAAATTACTGGATTGGGCCCAGTGTGGTCACAGTCCCTCTGCTGCTAATCAAAAGCAATACTCTGTTGCTAATTTGAGAAGAACTTTTTTTTTTTTTTTAAGTAGCTTAAAACAAGAGGAAACTGTCACATCCTGAGTGATATCCTGTGTGCTACAGCAGTGTTCTTGCTGCTTAGTGATCAGAATTTCAGCTTAAGGGAATGAAATCCAATCCGTGTAAAAATTTATTTTCTTTGTGGAGATCTTGTACTATTGCACAAGGTATTTTCTGATGGCAAAATGCAAATCTAAAATCTATATCCAAGTGAACAAAAAGATTAATTAAATTAGCTGACTGGAGGAAATTGAGAGGACACTGAGTTATTGATTTGATTTTAGTAAATTCATCTTAATATGTGAGATTACATTTTTAATACTTGAAATTATCACAGTGTTTCACAGTGCAGTTAATTATTTCTCAAATTGTATAGGTTCAAGACCGCTAATTTGGTATCCAGTGCTGCCTGAGCGCTGATGTGCTCTCTGCTGTTGAGTGCCTCTCACTTGCAGGGAGCTGCAGTGCCCAGACTGTCCAGTCCTGCCAGGCAGCTTTGAGGGCTGCTACTTTTGATTTACATTTTTTGGCTTGGTGCTATTCCTAGAGGGTTTGGGCAAATGTCTGTCCTGCAGCACTGTTACTGCCTGAGCAGTGGCAGGGAGTTCAACACTGAGCCACAGCAGGAGATCTGAGCATCTTCTAGGGGATGGCAACAAAATTCCTGCCTGTGCCACCCAGGAGCCGGGTGATTGTTTTTCTTTTCTTTCTTTTCCTTCTATTTTTGTTTAGGGTGGTTTTTTGTTTTTTTTTGGCAGCCATCTGCTGTGCCCAGCTTCCTTGGCTTAGGGAGATAAGACTGCTGATTCCCAAAGTGGCCAGGAGGGAAGAAAGTCCACAACTTGGTTCCCTGCCTGCCTGCCTGCAAGGGCTGTGGGGCTGGCAGAGTGGCTGGCCAGGTGGGCGCTGGTGGCACGTGGTGCCTTCTAGCTTTGTACACCACAGGGAGAAAATCTGCCCAGCCCTCTCGTTTGCTCATTCTTATGTGGTGTGAGTGGCCAAATGACAGAAAGGGAACAAATGGGAGTTTTGGTATCTTGGCAAAAGGCTCTGCAACCTACCAAATGTGCCCTCCTTGCACACCCAGAGCCAGAGAGGTGATCAGCCTGCCCTACTCCCATCCCAGAGTGATTCTGGCTGTAAAGCACAGCAGACCTTGGGATTATTTCCCTAACACAAGTGAGCACATGAAACCAAAGGTGTCGATTCAAAAAATGCTGACCTAGCAGGTTTCATACGAGATCAAGTATGTCTCACCACTGTTGTTTTACCCCTTAGCTGTGCTCAGAGCTGCTGGAGGCCACTGTGCTGACTGTGGCTGTGACACTTCTGTGTGACCATGGGCCTATGAGTGGCCTTCAGCATCTTTTAGTGAGCCTTGCCTGTGGAAAGAGAAGAAACAGCTATAATTAATCTGGCTCTGCCCACAGCATCAGGGGATGATTTACTCCCATCTTTAGTATTTGAAGTCAAACTTAATGAAGATAGATATGCTGACTCCTCTCCTTACTTATTTTATTGGCTTTTCAACCTGGATATATCTGTTAAGGTGTATATTTGCATTGCTTCTGAAAAGTTGGCAGTATAGTTAATTTTTCTGTTTTATACTTGATATTAATCTGCTTCATAGCTTAAAACGCCTGGAGAATACAAATCAATATTTTAGAAATATGCTAAATAACATTTTTTATTAAGATAAAAAGAACATTAAAAGGGAAGAGGAAGGTGCTGTGCATGTTAATACAGATGTGGGTGAGTGTGTGTTAGCCCACAATAAGCAGTGCTGTCCATTAGCTGGGGCAGAGGTGTGGGTAGGTTTGGATGCTGGGGATGTGGAGAAGGAGGATGATGAGCAGCCTGGCTGTCCCCTGGCACCCCTGCCCATGCAGGCAGGGTCACCCTGCTGCTCCTGCCTGGCACCACAGAGCTGGGCTCTTCTTCCAGCAGTTTGGTTTCAGCATGGCAAGGACTGCATGCTGGGGAGCTGGGAAAGGGGATTTCTGTGAGGTTACAAACATGTTGTTTGTTAGGGTACTTTGCTACTGTTTTATTTATTATTTATTCCTTCTTGTCTAATAAGTTAAAAGTGTAAATGTTTAGCAATGGTAGTGTGGGGAACCACTTGAAATACTGTTGCAACTATTTCTGGTTTTGAAGCCTTCAGCTGTTTAAGCAGGACAGGAATGCAAGAAAATTCATCTGCCCCAGGTGGCTACCCTGCCTTGCCATCCCAGCTGTAAATCAGGGTGAAAATGATTCTTTGTTCATTTCAAATTTATGCCTGGCAGGACCAATTGTGTATCTATAAGCCATCTTATTGGAAAAGCCAACTGTAGCCAGGAAATAACTTTTAAGTTTTGAAAAATATTTGTTGACCGTGTAAAACTGATTGCTAATTAAAAAATTCTAAATAGATTCCCCAAATCAGATGCTCTCTCTAGGAAAAGAAAGAGGTTGCAGGTATGTGTACAAATATACATTAACACCTAGATGTATTTATGCTGTGGATCTGTGATACCTCCTAAACCAAACCTCAAACAAGTACATCATATTACCTGGTTGGTGACATCACTGAGCTGATACATATTAGCAAAAAATATTCTGGATGGTTAGCACAAGAAATATCCATGTTTGGGGTAGATTTAGCTGTTTTCTTAAAATATGGTGAAAATTACCTGTGAAAGCTTTGACATCTAATAATGGCTCACCCTTCTATGCAAGCATGTTCGCTTTGGCTCTTGAACATCTGTCCTTTTCTCACCTCGTGTTGGACACACAGTCAAAGGCTGTGGGTGTTGTCCAGGAGTGATAATGTCCCCTGGGGGTGAGCAGAGGAAGGGATACTATGAACAGGGTTTTTCTCCTCGAGTTTGTGTGTTTACACCACCAACAGCTCTCTTCAAAAGTGCAATTGTTCTCACTTGTGGTTCTCCCCCCTCATAGTGCAGCCACTGTGCTGTGGATAAGTGAGGCTGGGTGGTCAGAAAGCATTTTTATAGCCAGTGTTTCCTGTTCTTGTCCAATATGTAAATGTTAGATTTAATTAAATGAGAAATAATTTTTATTCAGAACTATCTAAGCCTCCAGAAACAGAAGGCCTTCAGGATTAAGCTCATGATAAAACATGAATGATGGGGAGATTATTGTACTGGGGCTTTATTTGTTTATTTATTTTCTTTAGAAATGAATCTTATATTAGACTGAGTAACTCTGTGTTGTGTTTTCTGCTTCCCTGCTCCCTGGGCAGGACGTGCTCCTGCAGAGGAGCTGGGTGTCCCCAGGCAGCAGAGATCAGCAGTGTCCTGTGGGGAGGTGGCACCTGCAGTGCCAGCACCCTCTGCTCCAGACACTGCAAGCAGGAGGGCAGCACCACCCCTGCCCAAGATGTGCTTCCTCCTCCTCCTCCTCATGGGTGCTCAGGAGAAGCTGAATTTGGCCAAATGAGGGTGGGCAACCAGGAGCTGCTTCTGGGAAGCAGAGGGAAGATCCAGACTGATAAATGATTTCAACAGGATAAACACATCACTTTCTATCTGTCTCTTCTCATTTGGGAGCAGGTCCATCTTTTCTTCCCTCAGTTAAGCTCAATTAAGTGTAGAAAGACAAGAGCTATCCTTTTCATCTTAAAAGTTGTAGAATAAAAATTAGGCAGATAGGTAAGCTCTTATTTTTCCTGTCTGCCCTGTGGGATATTTTCAGAAAATGTTCATAATATATGTGTAAGCTGCTTTCCAATTCGGTGGTAAATGATTTTACTTTTCCAGCTCTCAGATTTTATTAAATTTGAATTTTTGTTCTCATTTCCATCCAGAAAAGTGTAAAAGACTTTTTTGAAACCATACACTTTCTAGCATTTTAAATAAATTATTTCCAGTCCCTATTAGGTTAAATATAAAATAATCTGACTTACATATATGAATCAAACTCCAAGGTTTAGGAAAACATAGAGTGGCAGGAGGCAATGGCATAAATTGTTGGAGACTAACTCCATGCTATGTATTTAATGTTAAATATTTTGTGAGCATGTGGATCCTATAGCTTGATCAAAGCTGTACATTATACTCTGTGAATAAAGAGTTAGTGTTAATAGCTGGGGTAAAACATATTTCTAGCTTTGCTTTTTTTCAACAGTCAAGTAAAAATTCTCCTAATGTTTTATTACAGTGAGAGTTGTATGATATCTTTTCTTTCTTGTTAAATTTCTGTGCTGTTTCCGCCCTCTCCCCCAGTGGCAATGTTGAATCTTGTTTTATAAGAGGAGAATCATTACATATAATCAAGTAATTTAAACAAATGATCTCTTAGCTCAAGGAGACATATACTGTAATATAAACTTGCTGAAATGAAAAGCTGCTGTTCCAAACCATCACGCTGTATTTTTGAGTTATTAAAAGCTCTCTCATTTTGGTTTTGAGATCAGCTCTGGCTGCCAGAAGTTTGGGAGTTTTCACTGATCCATAACCTGTTGGCTGATGCTTTGATGACACCACAACAGTGATGGAGGTATTAATCTGTCTTGTTCCCAGTTAAAGTGTAAAGGATGTTAACTTGCTGCCTGTGAATAATGTGGTTCTCCAACCCCAGCTATTTCAGCACACTGCAGCTACTGACCCTTCACAAGGTGCTGCTGCCTACAAAGCCACTTGTGGGTGCTTCTTTTCGGATGGTACAGACACGCAGGCCTGGGGAAGGGGCACTGCTGCTGGAGCAAAAGGGCTTTTTGAAAGCTATCTCTTAACTTATGGATTTGGAAACATGGAAGGTTGGTTTCTTCACATGTACCTGTTTTTTGAGGGAGAAAAAAGTGTTTGACAAAAATGTAGCCAGCTGCAGCCATTCATTCCTGTACTTCTTCATGGGACTGAGTGATGGGACATCCAAGGTGTGGGGGCGGAAGGGTAAAGCTGGAAATAGCTCACTTCCAGAATCCTGATGTGCTTCCTGCCAGCCCTGGAGTTGCTTTCCAGATTCTCCCTCCCTTCTTGGTCATTTCAGAGTGTGTGTCACATTTCTGAGGGTACCCAGTAAACAGTTGGGCTGTATATTGTTACCCTGCTGGCTCTTTTATGATCTTGTTACTGCCACGTAAATAAATGATGAATCTGGTTAGAAGAGAAGGTTTCACTCCTAATTCCACTGATGGCAATAGCCCCAAACCAGACTTTTTAAAGCCATCTCCAGGTTCAGCTGAGTTGGGGTAAGTGTGGTGTTTTAGGAGACTAATTTGTGGTCTTGAACAGCATTTATCATATACGCATAGAGGTGGAAAATATTTTTTTAATCAAAAGTGCACTAACTTATTTAAAATGAGAGTGTGAGTGAATGTCTGTAGATTATTTTAAGAGCAGGAGATTTTTTTTTCTCAAGATTTAAGGAATTAGAACAAGTGTTAGCTCTGTCAGGTGTTCTGTACCCTGAAAAGATGAACAAAAATGATCTGGCTCAGTTTCTGGTTGAACGGGAACCACTCACATGTCCAATTTTTGAAGGCTGGTTTGTAATTCTGTTGCCAAAATACTTAACCTTGACTTTTAAGTAGGACTTAAGGTGCTGTATAGTGTTAAATACCTCAAGCTTTCTAGTCTTTTATATGTTGGAGCTGTTGGTGAGCCGGTGTGGAGAATGTGCTATTGCTCTGAGCACTCAGAAAACAGCATGCCCACCTTGGTGCCAGGCTGTCTGTTGAAGTGAGAAGTGTTCAAGTGCAATGTTGCTCATATTTGAAGTAAAATGTTCCAAATTTATCTGAAAAGATGTGTAAGAGCACACTTCATTGCCCTGAACTTGAATCTAGGAGATGATTTTAGTAGTCTGCAGGGAAATGCAGGCTGAGGTGTGCTCAGGTGAGTTAAGCTGTGGCCAAGAGCTCACCAACAAGGTACCAGTGCACAAGGCATGGGCAGGGAGGCTGATGCCAAAGGAAGATGCCATGGGAAGAGCTGGGCTCAGGGGCATGGCCAAACCTCCCAGAGTGTAATAGAACTGCAACAACACTTGCATGCATTTACAAGAAACTTTTTGTCTGCTGCTTCCTAGACAATCACAAAACCTTGCCTTAACAAAAAAAGGATGCTTTCACATTTTCAGACAGATTGCTTGCGTGATGGAGGAGGAAGGACGTCTGTGCCTTATCGATTACAGGGCTGGCTTTGTGATCAATAGCAAGTTTCATATCCACTGGAGTGAGGCTCACCTTAAGAGCCCATCCCCGCAGCCGGTCAGCACTAATGCAGGGGGCGGCTTCCCGGCACACGCCTGCCCGTAACTCGAGCACAGGGCGGGATGGCCGCGGTCCATCCTCTCTGCCCGGAGCTCTTCGTTTGTCACAGGGGCTCAAAGTGGCTTCTGTACCAACGCAGGCATGGCCAAAGCAGGACTGCGCCACGAAACATGAGTAAGCACGGACCAAGTATGAACACAGCTTTCATTTACCATACAATTTCCATAAGATTCTTCCAGGAAATAATAAAAAAAAAAACCAAAAAACACCCCAGCAAAATCTCTTTAAGAGGGAAAAAGAGAAGTGCAGGTAGGAAATGCATTCAGCTGTCATAAAAATTTGTAGAGGAACTCTGCTTCACTGGCCCTTTGGCTATGGATGAATTTTGCCTGGGAAAACAAACATGAGTTCAGCTAAGTGGCCCTGTTTGTCTTGACTGTAAATTAATCATCTCAGCCTTTTTCACAGCGCTTAAGTTGGAAGGAAGTTCTTTGTTTTAAAAAGTAGGTGTTTTTGTGCTGGTATTTTTTTTTCCATCTCAGTTTGGCTATTATTTAGGGAAGTAGGGCTATTTTCTTTCTTCTTTCAAGCCTCATTTGTTCAGTCCACTGAAATTTAAATAAAAAACTTTATGCAAGTTGTATTTCTTAAGTAAACTTCTATCAACATGGAGACTTGAGCCATGTGTGGAAATCCCATACCCTGTTTCCGAGGCTTAGCAGCACTTGTAGGAGACAGGACTTAGGGTTTTGGCAGTCTTCCTCGGGACAGAAGACCAGAAATCAAAACAAGCAAATAAATATGACAAGGAAATGTTGCAGAACACAAAGCCCTGACAGGAACACTTGTAGTAGAGGAGCAGACACAATAATACTACTTGCCTCAAGAAAAGATGTTTTGAGTTAATGTTATTCCTCATGGTCTCTGCCTGTAGGAGAGGGATTTTAGCAGCTCTGGAGGCAGAAGCTGAAAGGGTGGTGGCGTTATGAAGGGGGGTGAGGTCTTTGCTTGTGCCTTCTTTTTCTGCAGATGCATTGGGAATCGCTGTCCCAAGCATTGCATTTACTCTTAAAATGGGCCTTTCCTTTTCATGTCACAGCTGCACATTTTGCTGGTTCATTCCCTCCTGGCTTCCCCAAAATTGTAAAAATTAGTACTAATGAGACCACTCCAAAGTACTCACTTGACACCTGCCTTGCATTTCTGTGTGGTGGCATTGGTACAAGCACGTGGACAGGAGCAAACATGCATTGACACAAGCATGTGGGCAGGGGACATTTGCAGAAGGGACCTGAGTGTGCAGTGGAAGCACCTAAACCCCCCTCCATGGCTGGCTGGAGAGTTCTGTGGGCTCCTGGACGAGAGGTTTGCTCAGGCTTGGGTTTAGTTTTGCTTTGGTTGCATCGTGCCTGAATATTCACTCTTGGTGGAGAGCAAGATAAGTATGTGTCCCTTCAGCATTTTATGAAACAAAGTAATGCAGATATCTATAAGTGAGACATGACATGAAGCGTACAGATAGTAAGTTTGGAATAGTTCTGGGAGTTAAGAATTTACATGTCTTTATTAATTATTAGATGTTATTAGTGAGTGACTAAGGAACTGGGAAGCTCTAAGCGTTCTTTTGAAGTGGTGTACCCAAATTAGGCTAAATAAATAAATAAATCTAAAAATGTTGGGGAATGTCTGCTCTAATGAATTTTCTAAATACACAAATCACACTTATTAAATCAGTGGATCTTTTAACTGTAAAAATATTATTACTGTTACACTGGGGAAATCCATTCAGAATTATAAAATATTTGGAAACTCTTTCTATGTTTCATTTCAGTGGAAGGGTTGTATGTTTAATAGGAATAAAAAGAAAAAGGTATGCTTTGGGATAAAGTTTTAAAAGCCAGCTTTCCCCCTTTCTTTATGTGTGTGCCAATTTTCAATAAGAGTTGTGTTATCCTTTTAGTGTTGTTTAAAATAAACTACATATAACAAGATGTTGAAATTTCTTTATGGTATGTTAGCACTAAGGACAGGTTGTTAAGGGGCTATAAAAAATATTAGTTTCCACTTTATGGTGGTTGTGTTGGTTTTTCTGCAAATTAAATTTGATGCTACAAAGGGCTATATGTGATACATACAACTTTCTCTCCCTCATTGTAATTTTTATCAAGTTAACACAGCCAACAAAGCCTGTCTTTCTAGTAGAAGAATCTCAGCTGGAGAATGCCCCTCAATGTGTGTAATAAAATTCTGCAGTAGAAAAGTGTGGGGCATCCACTCACGTGAGTGAAAAGGAGGAGGCAGGATTCTCCATGCATTAGCTTTGCTCCTGCTTATATTTATCCTTCTATCTATATTTCACTTTGCATTTTATACCATTTTTGTGTCCCTTCATCAAACCATTTAAGCTCACATACAAATAAGGCAGACTTTACTGTTAGTGTTTGAGGCAGTACAGAAGAATATATTGTTTTATTATTAAAATACAATTTATGAACCAGAAATGATCATAGATGCAAATTTATACTTTGCACATTTTTTTTTCTTAATAAGAATATGTATATTTCCATCTGGGGAGAAAGCAGCATTAAAATGAGCGAGCCTGGGGAGTATTGCCACACACACAGGCACACACACACGCATACACTTGCATACACAAAAGAGCCACAGTGAGGGATTGCTGGAGAAACGAGCTCCTACCAATGCCTGGTGAAGCCCAGCTCTCTCCAGGAAAGCTGGAGCTGGGCTGCCAGGGCCTGGGATGGCACAGAGTGGGAGCACTGCCAGCCTGAGGTGCTCAGTGCTTCCAAACTTGGCCTTTCTGAGAAGGGGAAAAGAGGGAAATAACACCACTCACCAGATGGGCTTTTTCAAGCCCTCGTAGCTCTAATTAAAATGGCTGGTCAGGAAAAGCCTCCTCTCTTTTCCTTTTTCTGTGCTACCTACGCTGCAAACATAGTTTGCTAGTGAAACAACTTCCAAGTTGGAAGGATTTGCAGTAAAAATTGGTGTATTTTTTTAGGCTGAGGTGTGGAAATCTGGTCAAAGACTTCTTTTCAGCTGTGATTAATAGCCCTGGGTGCTGAATGGGGTATTTGTGGGAGGGGAGTGTGATGCTAAACAAAGTGTTTGGTACAGCAGCTCTGCTCCTGCTGGAGCTCGCTGCAGCTGGCATGAGGGCTTTAGGCATAATGTAGTAAAACTTGCTCTGAAGAATTATGTAGTAACAGACTGAAACTTGTGTAAGAGTAGAGTTGGTTGTGTGCTTTAGAGTTTCATCAGTGTCCCTCAAGGTAGTTGCTTGCTGTTGAAGTAATTTTCTGTTCTTTTTATTGTATTTGCAAGTGCGAATTTTTCCTTGGTATTCAAGTCTCTGCCTCAAACTTAAATCTGAAAGTTGGGGTTCCCTGCCATGTGGAACTGCTCAGATCCTGTGAAATGGGAGATGTTGCATGGGCTTCTGTTGGGTCTGGATGAAATCAGTAGTGGAAAAATAGCTGTGAAGTGGAACTTGATTCATGGTGATGATGAGCTGGAGAGCTGACATCAGCTCCTTGTCAAAGGGAAGGGAAAAGGCTCCTTGCTGTCCATGGCAGTAGGGTCTGAAGCATGTGGCTCTTGGTCTAACCACAGCAGGTGGGACAGTGTTTTTGTGAGTTTATTACAGAACTGCATGTGGTTAGATGGACTTGACTAAGCAGAATATGGAAGGGTGATCTCCAATAGTAGCAATGGGGAGCAGCCTGCAGTTTGAGGTCTTAGTCTGCTGGTGTACCTAAATCTCTGTGCTTTACCACAACAAGAGGTAGTGTAAGGAGTTATGGCCCCACTGCTCATCTGCAGATCCTAGCTACCTACTTCCATTCTTCCTGGGTTTGGTTCCTGTTTCCATACATGTAGATTATTTTCAGAACACTCCTCTTTCTTTGTGTCATTAGCCTGTGTTAGGTGTTAACCTTTTAGCATTCTCATTAGGTGTCTGAATACAGGGCCAGCACAGGTAAATTTATTAGGTGTCCTGCTTATAGAGAATAGGCCTAATGTAAAAATAGTGCTTTCCCCCATCTTTCCCCTGCCATTTTTTTTTCTTTTTTTCTTCCCCAGAGATGCAAAATTTCAAGTAAATTTGACTTGGTGAGACCCTGCATTCTCTGTGCAAAGCCCAGTATTTGTATTTCATGGTGTTTTGACTTGGTTTTGAATTGTCATTTCATTGCAGCCTTTTTGTTATGTTCAGGAAACAGCCAAGGCCTTTCTGGCATCCCTTTGGCCTGTGCCATTCCCTCCAGCTGAACTCTGCCATGTGCACCTTGTCTCTGCCAGCTGCAAGTCTCGGGTCTGCTGCCTTCCAAAACACAGCCCCATGTGTTTGCAAACGTTGTTTTGGGTGCTACCTGACATTTGTGTATCTTCACTCTGTATCTGTGCTCAGAAGTGCGTGGGGGCAGCAGAGCCTTCACAGTAAAACTTCTAAACACAAAGTTTGGAGGAAGTTATAAGACATTGCAATTATTTGAGTAACACCTTTGTTACTGGACTTGCTGACCCACATCTGGTCTGTTACTTGCATCATCCTCATTATCTTGTCTTTGGATAAACTCAGCCTGCTTTTGGCATTTCTAGTAGGTCAAACGATCACTTCACAACTTGCAAATTGAACTCATGGATTTGAAATCCTGGCCATGAATTGAAGAGGTGTTAATCTTCCCTTTCTCTACTTTCCTTACTTTGGTTTGGTAGGGTTTCAACATGTAAATGTTTGTCATCCAGTTGCATTACAAATGGAACAAGAATATTTAAACAATCCTTGGTTGCTGAAGTAAAATTTGTGATTTTATGAGCAATGTGGAGGATGCTGGATTCACCTGTTTTGTTTCACTTGAGCTTTAAAGTGCCTGCTTACTCATAGCAGATCTATTTTGGAAGGAAGGTGCAGACACTATGGTGACAGTTGCCTTAGAAATGACTGTAACAATGCAGAGAGGAGGGTGCCCACAGGCAGCTGGTGCTTGCTGTCCCCTGTCCCTGTCCACAAGACCTGCCCACCCTGCACCTCATCTCCTCCTGTATCTCCACCTCCTTCACCATTCCTGCCTGTGTGTGGGGTGGGCTGGGGCTCAGCCCAAGTGGGGCAGGTGAGGGCAGGCACTCTGGGTGCTCCCATCCATTTCCAGTGGAGCTCATGGCAGATGATGGGTCTGGGGGTGCAAGATGTCAGTGAGAGGCTGTGCCAGGCAGGAATGAGCCATCAGGAGGATGGATTGCTTGAGCTGGGTGGGGTATATTCCACCAGTCTCATGGCCAGGCAAGCTCCAGGCAGAAACAGCAGAAGAAACCTCTAAATTCCTGAACATTTCACAGATTAAATACCACGTATTGCAATTAAAAGAAAAAAAAAATCCACCCTGCCCTTTGGCAATTAACATTTGATGACAAGGAGCCATCAATGAGAGCATTGATCCCAAATGTATCATGGGGTGTCTGTAGGCTCTGTTTTAAGAATTGCAAGCTTAATGTATTGCATGTATAAGATGTTGATCTTGATGGCAACCTGAAACATTGACTGCATTTTATTACACCTAACCCTTGTATTTATTTACATAATAGATTTGGATGGGAAATATCTGTCTCCAGTGAAGTATGTGAATTAGAAACACAAAAACTAAATATGAGCACTGGGAATAAATACACCCTGGCTTGTGAGTCAGGTGTGCAGTCTGTGGGAAGGGCTGTGATTAGCCATTATGTATGTCCTACAGTCTTTCTCGTCTTACCGAGATGAGATTTTTATTTACAAGGCTCCCTTTCTCTGGCTGCACTTCCATTAAGTTTTGCTGTAGCATTGGAAGAGGCAGGCCCGTTAGCTGCACACAGATTTACTGTGCAAGTTTAAGCTAATGGATACTTATCAGGCAGGCTGTATTTGGTGATCGTCCATCATTTGCTCATTAAACAGTGTATCTAAGTGATTCTCATTTCCTCCCTGCCATGTCTGGAAAGGAGGAAACTAGACACATTACGATGGAATATTAATGTCCTGGAGGATTTAGCCACCCATAATTAGATCTCCTTTGCATAAACCTGCTAGTGCTACCTTATTTTGTTGTTTGTCTTGTTCTCCTTAATCAGCTTCACATCTTTTTCTGTTCCTAACGATCTTTTTTTCAGTTTCCCTTTGTAATTCTGTCCCATTTGTCTCATCCTTCCTTTTTTCCCCCCTTTTTTTGCCCTTCTTTCTTTTTTTCTTTTCCTTGACCTAGTGAGCACAGCAGTCTGGGTTTCCCCACTCCTCCCTCCTTCACACAAAAAGGCTGACTTTGCCAGCAAAACCCACAGTCTCTGCCAAGCCCTATTACTGACTTTGGAGAAAAGCAGCTAGAGAACTTGTGCAAATTTAGGCTCTGAACTAGCTAAATAAGCCATGTCAGTAAACCCTCTTGTCTTATTCCCTGGCCTGCTGGCTCATGAAAGGACTAATACATAACGGTCCTATTTAAGGTGGAAAAAAACCCTTGTTGGCCAAGGGCCACCAATGGCTGGATCAGCTGCTCACTCAGGAGAGAACGGGGAGGTGGCTCTGGAGCTGCGAGCGATTGTGCCGAGGGCCGAGCACGGTTCCCATGGGGGATCCCAAGGTTAGGGCATGGGCAAGGAATGCACCATCGCCTCTCTGGGGATGCCCTGGTGTCCCACTGCTCCTTCCCACCAACCACCGGGGCCAAGTGTTACTAAAGCTAGATGGAAATGATCACACAAACAAGCAAAATGCCTTGTAAACATGGGGAGACCTGAGAGGAATCCTCTGGTGAGGTTAATTCTCCAAGGGGAGTAAATTGGCTCAAGTGGCTGGTATGAAGCACACCCAGCAGCTTCTGCCAGGTACGTTTTCGCTCCCCTGAATGTTGGGAAGGCACCAGGGGGATCTCCCTTTCCTTTCTAGCTGCAAGGTACTGTAAACGCGTCGGGATACATTCACAGGCATCTGTTCTCAGTTGACTGGCAAAGCCCCTCAAAACTTGCTATTTTCCTGCTGAATGGGAAGGTTTCTCTGTGCACAGTGGGGGGAGAAAGCCCCAGCTGCTGACAAAGAGGGGCAGCCTGGTTGCTGGAGGAGGCGATGCCTGGCTCGGGGCCGGCTCTGCGCCCTGCAGCGCTCCCGGGCAGCGGCTGCAGCTCTGCCGCAGCGCCGCTGCATTTCGTAATGAGCGGGGCTGCTTCTCATGCTGCCACTTCCCTCCTGCTGCAGATTTTTGTGTTTTGTAGACGCTTGTCTCACCGATATGATGGAGAATCTTATCAGGGAGTATCTAAGGAGGAGACTGGGAAAGCCTTACAGCAAACTGGGAGGTGATCTGAGCAGGAGGGGCTGGCTGGCTTCTTCTCAGAGTAGCCATTTCCAATTCTTTACCACTGCTAGTTGTGGTGGCGGTTCCCGGGGCTGTGCAGGGCTGACCCTCTCTGAGCGGCAGGCTCGGTGGAGCAGAGGTGTTCTCTTTCAGTTTGAGGTACCAGCCTGTCTGCACTTCTCCAAAGGATGAGCTCTAGATGCACACGGACTTTAAATACCGGGCTATTTAAAGTGTAAAGGTTGTTAACACCCTTTGTGCTCCTGCCATGCCAAGCAGCTGGAAAGTGACTGCTCTACAATCCCCAATCCACAAAGTTTTGAGCATCCTCAGCTCCCTTTGACTTTGTGGAAATGGAAGCTGCTCTGCATTTTGCAGGATTAAGAGCACTATATCAAATCCCAGGCTGCCAGTGCTGTGGGATGAGTCATGGCACATGAATGGTGGTCGGATGGGGCTATTCTGTGTCCTGTGCTGATTTGGGAGCATGTAATTGCATGTGATGGGAGGGATGGAGCAAAGGCTGGGTAGGACAGCACAGTTGTGTGTCTGAAAGTGGCAAAGGAGCCTGAAGATTAGAGAAGATCACGGAGCTCCTGTGTGCGAGTACCGCTAGCTAGGGCAGGAAAAGATGTGATTAATGTGTGACTGGCTTACAATGCGGCTTGGTGCTGGAGTATTTCTCTAGAGGGAAAGCTGTGAGCCTTGACACGTACATTACAGCTAATACACAGGCATCGGTGAGACTTCCCTGGGTTTATCTGAGAGTTTCGTCACCAACAAAATTTAACAAAATCCTCCAAATTAAAGAAGTGGCACCAGCGTTTTGTGCACTTTGGTACCTGGTGTTTTCTAAGGTTGCTGGCAGGTGAGGGAGTGGCCCTGAATGCAGTCCTTGGTACCAGCCCTGATTCAGGAAAGTTCCCCCCATCAGCTGTGGGACATGCTTCTAATCCATTAGATTTCTCAGTAGTTCCTCACACTCTCACAGTTCCTGACATTTTCGTTAGTGAACTATGGTGGTTTTATATTATGGGAAGTGTTAAACTGGTCCTTGTGGTCCTTGAAGCCTGTGTAATAGGATAAGGGAGCATACACATGCCATCTGAATTACTGAGAGGTTGTTGCTCACTTGTAAAGCTTGATTGCATCTAGAAATCAACATTTGGTGTAGAAGCATCTTACTTTGATAAGGTTAACTTCTTTCCTGGGAGTGATAAAGTGTTAAATAAGCACTGTGACTGTGAATGGAGTTCAGGTAATGGTAGCCCCATAAATAGATGTTCTCACTCTTAGGGGAATGGATGCTGAATCCTTTCAGAAGTTTCTCTGAGCACAAAGAACTGAAATCTTTGAGCCTGCAGCACTCGTGACCTAGCAATTAAATAAGCATCCTTGGAGAACATCTCAGATGAGCAGGCAAAATGCAAATATTTGGCACGTGCAGGAATGCTGTATTGTGATGTTGCCACTGCCCACAGTTCTTCCCTATGTCAGCTGTGTGCTTGTTCTGGGTCTTGCATTTGGGCCCCACAGTCAGCTGGAGCAGAACAGAGGTGCTCTCCAGGCATGACAGCAGGGAGTCCTCGTGTGCTGGGGCAGAAGAGGGAGAGGAGGCAGATGTGCCCTTCCACTGCCAGCAATGAACTCTGTGCCAGGCCTCAGGTGGGCAGTCCACAAACTTAACCATGTTTTGAGCTGACTAACAATAAGAATTTCTACACTGCCAGACCAAGGCTATTTTCAAGTCCCATCCAGCCTTCCTGAAGGGTGTCAGCTTCACAGATGCAAGTATGAAATGCCTCCAAAGTTTCAGGAAATGCTGAGCCTTCACCATCTTGTCACTAGGATTCTTGAAAAGGAGTTAGAATTGATACAAGATCTCTAGTTGCTTTGGAAAATCAGGGTTCTCAGTCTTGAATGGTGCTGCTGTTTCCTGTGGTTTTCCCAAGCTTCAGAGTTTCATTCATGTAGGTGGTTCCTGTCTGTGCTGAACATCAGCCTTGTGGACTTGGGTGTCCACACATTCAGAGTGATTAACTAGCAGAGATGGAAGTGTCTAGTCCTTGACTTTGATAGTTATGAGTATGTCTCAGAAAATATATTTTCCTGCTAATGAAATGGGAATTATTCTTACTCAGCAGTGTATTTTGAGAGTGATTGTGTTGAATGCTTTGTACCTTTTTCCTGGCTTTGTTTTGCCCATTACCACAAGTCAAGTAACAGCTTCTACTGTTACACATGTGAATATTGATATGCATGGTCACCTGAGCCAACCAAGGTTTCAAGGAATGATGAAAAAAATATTAAGAAACTGTATATGCAGCTTAAGTGAATAGTTCTCTGGGTAGTATTATGGACTAAGGGTGTTTTTGACTTTGTTCTCTGTAGTGAGAAATGGAAATCCCTTCACAGCCATCATGACCAAATCTGTTCTGGTCCCATTATGCCCTGCCAGGGAGGGCTTGCCAAGTCCTAAGGCAGTCCCTGTGGGGCCTATCCTCAGATAGGGTCTGTAGGACTCCTCTGCCCTCTGTGAACAGCATCATATCCCCAGATCTCCAACCAGCCTGAGAAGCCTCTTCCTGCTTCCCTATGGCTCCAGCAACAGAGAGCGTGTGCAACTCTGTGTGCAACTGAGAGCAAACTTCAGCTGCAGATGCTTGGCTGTTGAAGTTGACTTCAGGAGGAAGAAAACGTTCCATTTCCTTCTGACTTCCATGGTTTCTGCTCACTGCTGAGGTTGAGGAAAAGTCAGCAGTGACAGCACTTCAAATGCTGACTCCTTAAATAACCATTTATATCCAGAAGATTAGGCAGCCACAGAGGAACCTCACAGTTCTTGGTTTTATGCCCATAATGGAAAGGGAGCAGAAGCACATGGAGTTTAGTGTCTCCCTACAATTACACTTGCTGTCTGTGACAAAGCCTGTTCTCCTATTTTTTGCTTCAGCTTCACAGATGCAATTTCTCATCAAACCTTTGGGCTTAATGGGTGTATAGACACAGTCTTTTGTTCTTCCTTTTCTGGATATGGCTGCTTTTGCTCCTTGTATCTCTCTGCCCACTGTCTAGCTGGGTGGATGGATGGGCAGGTGAGGATAAAGTGCTTGTGTCAGTTGATACTGCAGTTCCTCTTGGAATAGACTTGGCTGTTACTTTTTCTTATGGTTTAGCCTCTGAAAGATGATGTTTGCTTAAAAGAGTTAAAGGAAAAATGGATAAAGCAAAGGGAAAGGTGGTGGCAGTGTTGTGAGCAGCAGCCTGCAGAGTGATGTGTCTGTGCCTAAGCTCAGGAGGCTCCATCCCACTGGCCTCCCCTTTCCATGGATGTGCAGCACTGTCGGCTCTGTGGTGGGTCTGTGCAAATAGAGGGGGAGAACCTGAAACCATGACTGCAATAATATAAAGTGAATTTCAGTGCCGTTGCCTCCACGTGAATGTTCTCTGTCCCCTTTTCAGTCATTAGGGAGCAAAGCAAATTAATGCCAACAGAGGCTGATTCAAACCTTTGCCCTCATTTAAGGGATTCCAAAAACCGTGGTTTTGTTACGTGCTGGAGCCAGCTGCCCTAGAGCAGCTCAAGGACTGGAGCAGTCTTTGGTGTTTAACCAACATGAAAGTCAGTGTGTTGCTAAAATTGTCAATGACCAACGCAGATCCATATACTACTCCTTGACTAGGACCAAATTTATCTCTTTTATGTATTTTTAGCAGGCTGGGTTTTTAAAATCTCTCTTTCCAAGACAAAATGTAAAGAAGCAAAAAAAAAAAATCCCTCAGCATAAAAGTAGTAATATATAAAAAAAGCCTCTCCAAGCAAAACAACCAAAAAGCAGTCAAGGATAAAATAAAATTAAAACATTCCCCTTGTCTGTTTTGAGTAAGGTACATGAATTTCCAACTTGGCTTATTTAGTTTTGGAGCAAAAACCCTCCCAGGTGTATATAGATTTTGATGTTAAAACGAGACATGCATTTGTATAAGGCTGAAGTGGTATTTCAGATAACTGCATCCAGAGTTTTTCTATTAAGAGATGGGTCAAAATGGGAACGAGCTGGTGGCTTACAGAGCACAAAATGGTAGGTGAGCCCTCAGGAGGGAGCATGCACCAGCCAAGCTGGCTCTGCCACTGTCAGGGAATAGGGCCAATAATGGCTTCAGTAAGCTTCTAGCTTTGCCTCTTGTTTTCCCTCTGTCATCCTGGAATTTAATATTATGTGACATGGCCTTTATGCTAACATAGACTGAAAAAAAGTATAGCCAAGTCTCAAGTACGACTTCTCCAAAGAAATGGCTGAATTTCATGCTCCTCCATTAGTAAACACACAGATTTAAGAAAAGCAGAGTGGTGCCCTTCTGTGGAGCATGCATTTTTCTATGGTTTGGACATAAAATTACATTTGTCAAGGCACTGCCTATTTAAATTATATTCTCTGTTCCTAATGCCATATGATGTTACCACTAGCATCAACCTGATGCCAGAATTCTGCACTGGACTGGGGGGAAAAGTGTGAGGAGAGCATAAAATCAAGACTCTTGTGATGCAAATGTCAGTGTAAATATTCACTGAAGCAGGTTGGCCTGAGCATACAGGGCTGGTCAACAGGGGTTGTGCTTGTAGCTCTGCAATATGGTTTGGATTCCAATTGCAGAATTCTATAGAATGTGCATTTGAATCCAGCATAATGCAGATAAAAGGGTGAGTGATTGTTCAGTGCATGGAGTAAATAATGTTAATCAGAAAATAAAGACCTATAATTTAAATCTGTTTGGTGTCAGGGTGACAGAGTGGGCAGGTGATGATGACAAACTTTTGCAATTCAAAAGAAGAATTTCTGCAGTTACTGCTTTCAAATGCCCAGTCTGACATTAGTATAACCAGGGCTGATTTCAGTAACAGCAGGATCAGGCACTTTTTTGCTTGGCTTGTTGTTGGCTGTTCTTAGTTATTTTTAAGAATGTAAGAATCAAGTGGTGTTTTTATAATTCTTAACAGGCAGAAGGTTTTAGCTACGTCACTTGCAAGTGCTGAGCACTGGCTCTGACAGCCTTCACAGCAACAACAAATTTAAAAGCAGTTATTTGTGACTGCCATATCACAGAATGTGGTTATACATCAAAATAGTATTTTTTAATTCTGAAAAATCCCTGAAGATATCACTGGGTTCTGAATATGGCAGATGTGTTAGTATGGTAGTATGACATAAGTCAGAAAACTTTTCCTTCACATAGTTCTTTACTATGATCTGTTGAAACATCAATTTCAAAAACAATCTCTATATTTACAATGGCAATTTTGCATATACAAATTGTGAATGTATAATATTTCAAATATGAATATTTACCAGATAGTGGTGTTTAAACATCTATTAAAATGTCACATGAACTTATTGCCACCCGTTCATGAAGAAACTGCAAACACAAATCCCATATTTATGTTAAAAAGTAGGAAAAAATCTCTTTACTAAGTTTCCATCTTATGAATTATTTTATAGAAAGCAATAAGTCCTTTTTCAGCAGTGGAGAGGTCTGTTCTAATACTTAATGTCATAGTGGACCTAGTTTTCTGATGACTTTGAATTCCAGTTGGTTTGCTTTAGCAATCACAACTTATTTTTGTTCTTTTTCAGTTGAAGAGGGTGAATCTTCAGATTTTGGTTTGACCTGGGACTCGTCAGTGACTCAATCAGGTAAATATTTTAGGTTCCTCTGATTGCAAAAACTGCCAGAAAGCTGCCAGGCTTTTTACAGGAACTGTATTTTGTATGTCACATTCCTGTCTCAAATCCAAGACTACCCACTGCAACACAATTTTTATATCAGTTCCATATGGTCAATAAAATCTATTACACACAGAGACTAATATACTCTTATCCTCCAGAGAGCCATTCTTTCTTCTTGTGGGCACACTGAAATGGGTTGTGATTTCTCCAGTATAACCACTTTGAAGTTTTCTGCAATGGGCACTGTTACACATTCATTCCAATCTAATTACATAAAAGCTGCTTTAATAGGAATTTTAAGCCTCGCTCTCTGGAATGTGTGTACTTCTCCTCTTGGAGGAAATTGGAAAGTACTGTCAGGGCTGGAGAATAAAAGCAGTACATCGCCATGGTAGAAAGACTTAAAATTTGAATGAGCTTTTGGACTGCTTGACAGCAATAAACATGTGTCTGAAGCTTGTTCATCCATGTTAGGTCAATAATTTGAATTAAAAGAGGCTCAAGAAACTGAACAGGATAAATCGAGTTTGTCTGTGTAATATGTATTGATAACACAAGCATGAAGGTAAATGACAGGTTAGTTTGTGTTTAAATTAACTAGCCACATCTCAGTCACCATGCCTCGTGTAAAGATATTTTGCTGTCTATTTTTAACATTTATGAGTTGCTAAGAATATTTTTGATTTTGAAGCCAGTAAATCTATTTCTGTGCTCTTTCCACATTGAACTGTGCAATGGTATTCTCTTAAAAGCTCACCAGTGATATGAAAACAGCTGAGAAAATGAGCAGTAATATGAAAACCAACAATGGTGCTGCATTCCTGGTTAGCTGGGTTTTTAAGAGTCATGAGGAGCCTGGCTCCCAGGAGACACTTTCTTACCAAAGTGAGCATCTGTCTGGTGTCAAAGGCACAAGCTGCCTTTGTGTGGCACTCTATGGCCTTTAGCTTTGTGCCCACTGCGCTCTCAGATGCTTCCTCTGGGGCACTGGGTGCATCTTCTCTGGGTGCTCTGGCTCTTTGGAGGGGTTTGTGCTTTCACTAGTCTTTGATGGCAAATATTGCTGCTGCTGCTGCTGTAGCAAACCCCCAGCTGTGATGTCGAAGGCCCCTTTGTGCCTGGAGCTAACGGTGCATGAAAAGAGCGCTCGCCTGCTCTCTTGCTTGACCTTCATCTCAAACAGCACTGGAGCGGAGTTACCGGTGCTCCCTATCACAGGTCTGGAAGCCTATTAAATTCAAAATAGGCTATGCTTCAAAACAATGACAAAAAACATTTCCGTCATGGCAGAGTTAATTTGGAGTTGGTGTTGGTGACTATGCCTTAAGTAAAAGACAGACTATGAAAGGCTTTTACTAAATTAGTTGAGTCTCCATTTTTCTTCATTTACTCCCACAATTACAGCTCTCATTCAAGACGTCGGATGTGGGAGAAAATGTATTGTATGCATGATTTATGGCAGCTTTAGGAAAATGTGTGTTAATTGGGGGATTTTCTTCTTAATACATGTAATAGTTACAGATGTCAATCCTGTATGTGTATAAAGATGTAGTACTGTATCCTGTCAAGCTGGGATGTAGTACATGGGACACAAGTTACAGTTGTAATGTGATTGTGGAACTACACAGAAAAAGCTTTAAAAGCCCAAATTTGTAGTGGTGTGGCTGTGTGGAGTCACTGGCTCTTGTGTGGCGTGGCTCCACAGCTATATTCAGTAACTGAAACCAGTCCCTCAGTCCCAGTGTGTGAGACTTTCATTATGTTCTTTTATGATCTTCCTGTTTGCATTAGCTTCAGTAGTGTGATGTTGAAGTTCAATAAAGGGTGAAAAAACACGCTTCAATTTCTTGTTTCATGCCCCTTCCTTCCCTGGCCCAAAATGACAAAATTGCCTCCCCTTCCTTGACTCCCCCAAAAGAAAAAAAATCCCAAAGGCCAAACCTGGGACTTGTTAACTCTGAAACATTTGCCAGATGTTTCAAATTAACATATTTCTCTCCCTCTTTCTCCTGTATGTGTTTGTACATCTCTGTGTGTGTGCAAACACATACAAAATGACTTCTGAAAAATTCTTTTGGCACTCTCTACAGCTGCTGTGGGCTGGGGGAGTCATGGTCCCAGGGTTGGGTGTATGCAGGAACAGCAAGAGCTGTTACAGGTAGAATGTAAACTTTTAAAAAATATTCACATATATTTTTCTACGAGCAAAATAATTATATAGGTGCATCTGTGGGGAAAAAAGGAGCTTTTGCTGCTATATTTTTTGTTCATCTAACTAGTAGAAGCTATTCTGGAATTATTTTTTTTTTTTTTGTGAGCATGAGTTGAGTCTGCAGTCATGGGTCTTGTCTAGGTGGCTCTGACCATCTGTCCTTGGTGTGCCAAACACGGGGCTCCAAGCTCGGTGTCTCCTGGGGTAGCTTCTCTGCTCCTGACATGTACTGAGGGTGCACAGCCTGCACATCCCTGACCACACCATGGCACTGGGCAGGGGGCTGCTCGTGGTAGCTGCTTATGCAGCCCGTGGAAATTTGGCTGTGAACACCATGGCAACAGAGATCCTGTGCTCAGATGGGTCTGTGTGGTGAGGCTTGGTACAGGACCATCCTTTTTCCTCTGGCAGAGTGTGTGCACAGGCTGCTGTCTGCTCTGGTGTAACTTCTCGTTCCTGGTAAAATCTGCCAAGGCAAAATGCTGTGCAGGAATCCAGCCTGTGGCGTAGTTGCACTGAGGAGTTTATTCCAGTACTTCAAATACAGCTAGAAATAGTTTAATTTATTTTTTTTAATAACAACGACTTAAAGGCTGTACATAATAACTTAGAGAATCAAAAAAACATAGAAGAGGCAGAGGCTGCCCTTGCACCAGGGTGAATAATCTGAGTGTCCACCAGTACTGTTTAACAATGGGCATATAGCAAATTTCCTTCCTCTTCATGTTTTGTAAACATCTTTTCCTTAATGTAAAAGGAAGAAAAAAAACCCTTTTCCTTTCCTCTCTAAATCCAAGGACTTAGTTTGTTGTTAAATAGCTGGTCAGGCATGTTTTGCTGCTGAAGAGGCAGAGATGTTTTCTGTTCCGGGGGAAAAGGGTAGCTGAGTGCTTCTTCCCCCTGCTTTCCCCCCACTTAACAGCCTGTGCAGCCTGTCTGTCCTACTCCAGAAGTGTCACTGGGGGTGGACAGGGCTGCTGGGGGCCAGGCAAGTGCCATCTCTGCTCTGCAAAAAGGGTTCTGGCTTCTCCGAGGCCAAGATGAAAATAAGGCTCAATACTTGCAAAACAAAGGTCCGGTCAGACAATGCTGCATTTCTGTTGCAATACATCACGAGGGTATTATCTTGAGGAGCAACAAGGGACATTTTAAAGAAGTAAAAAGTCTTACTGAATATATAGAGAATTTAAGGCATTTTAAAGACCTATGAAAGCACTTTATATGGGAGTTGCTGGGGAGTTTCTCATTAGCCTGACTGTGAGGCCCCAGGGAATCTTGGCTGAATTGTCTGGGGCAAACAGAGCAGATTCTGTCTTCTCCTCAGGAGCCTGCAGACCTAAAAGCCTAATTTTTTTGTGTCTGCTTTTGAGGTAGCTGAAGGTATCTTGTTTTTCTCTGCAGCTACATGTTACAGTACTGATCAAGAAAGATTTTTGGGAATAGGGAACTGTGGGCCATGTCCTGAGTGCTGGGGTATGGCACAGGGTCTATCTCTGTGCCCAAGTGTTTGCAGAACATGGGGGTTCTTTGCAGTATTTGCAACAGGAAAGGCCTCTCAGTGCCCAACCACCCATTAGCACATAACATTAGTGTAATTCAATTATAACATTCCAGAAATCATAAAAATAAATTGCAGGTTGGTATTCCCCGCTTTCCCCATTAGCTCCAAATTTCCTGTCCCTGCCACTGAGCTCGCAGCAGCAGCTGGGCACATGTGTGAGGGACACGTTAACACAGCACAGCACGGGGAAAAAAACAAAACACAACATTTTAGGACACAGATATTTGATGTTTTTCTGTTAAGATTTCTCCCCTGTGCTTTTTTTATGCAGTACGCTACTTTAGATTTTTAATTGCCTTCTGCAATTTCTTTTAAAGTTTCCCTCCTTTCAGGGGAAAGAAAAGGGGAAGCAGCAGCTTTTCAGAAATGAACCACAAAATAAAGGAAAACCACCCTGTGGTCACTCCTTTTCCTCTCTCTTATGCTTTGCATGGCATCTCCCAGCTATGTAAATCAAAATCTTCACTTGGTATCTCTAGAGGAGTAACATCTTGACACAATTTGGAGACTTATTTTTTCTGCAGGGCTACCAGAGCCCATGCTGGGGTGTTTTTAATGCTGTCTCTGCTGCTCGGGGCTCGCGTTGCCTGTTCCCTCCTGGCTGTTCCCTCTGTTCTCCTCCTCTTTCAGGCTTCTGATCCTGGTGCTGCATTGTCTGTTCCCAGTGTTGAGGGTTTCTGTTCTCCTCTGTTCTATAGAGTTGAGTTTAATTTTGGCTTCTTGGGAAAGCTGGGGTCTCACGAAGCAAACAGAGACTTGCTGCTGCAAGTGTTCTTGCCTTAACTTTTTCCCTCTTTGTGTTTATTGAGATACAGAAAATGTGTTCTCCTGCCTCACCTTTCCCCTCGTGGGGGTCTGTTTTGGCCACACAGCTGCTGGTCCCCTCAGCTTTCCTCCAGCATCCTGGGCTTGCATGGTCCACTGCCTGGTGCCCAAGATCAAGAGCAGCACCCTCCCAGGGCCCTGTCCCTTGTGGTGTCCCTGTACCCAGAGCAGTCCCTGCCCTCTGCCCCTGGGCATGGGCTGTGTAGGAGCATTCAGGGAGCTCAGGTGAGGGAGACTCCACAGACACCAAATTGCTTTGCTCTGTTCCTATATGCACTGGATTTTGTCTCATTTAACTTCTAAATGCAGAATGCAGAGAGGCACAACATGAGATTCTAGGATCTCTGCTGCAAGGCATTGGAAAGGTCAGTTGCAATTCAGAGGGCATTGGAAACCTGTTATTATGCAAGTGCTCTGAAATTACCTGTCCTGAGTGCCTTCACAAGCTCAGATATCTTGTTGAAGCTGATTTCATTAGTGAATCAGTATGAGAAGATTCTGATTACACTGGGTAAGGATCAAAGAAATAAGTCTTTGAATTTAGCAAAGAACTTAAGAGACTCTGGTAACTTTTTTAGTTGCATACTCTTTCAGTATACTGTGAGATCTCAGCTGGTCGGCTTTTTTGTGCTGGTTTAAAAAATGGCAACCTTGTCCCTGCACTGACCTGTGAGATGCAGCCCAGTCAGTATAGTCTGAGGTTCTCAAAATTTTAAACATTTGCTCTGGAAGCATGCAGAACCCAGAAAAATCCAAACAAGAAATAAAGCTTGGAATGTTTGCAGCTCAGGTTACTGCATTCCTTGCTTATAATAAGTTGAAATTTAATTTTCTTTGGTAACGTGTGGATTTTTACGATGTCACATTGTAATGTGTTCTTTTAGAAGAGAAAATAAAAATTTTGATTTCCTAATTATAAAATTTATTTTTTAGCATTAATATTTTACAGATAAATACTAACTTATATGGTAGATAAATACTAATTTATATGGTGTATAAGTACTCATTTATATACTATTTATGTCCATATATTTAAAGAAAGTACTTTTGATAGTGTTTTATCAAATGGAAGTCAAAGTAATAGAAAGTACCTGATACTCCGATATGTGGTGGATGAACATCCTAGACGGATGTAAGATTTTTGTAGCTGGATTACACACAAAGAAACAATACAAGTAATTATAAAGCCTTCCCAGATTCCTGCATTGGTAGGAGTCACAGCACAGCTGTCTCTGCAGGCATGAGGGCTTCCTGTGAGCAAGCCTCTGCTCCCAGCACTGCCCGGCTCCTGGGATGTGGGGCTGCAAGGGGAAGCTCTTGGCTGGACTGACAGGGAGTTTCCTGGGGCTGCCTGAAGTCCAGGTGACATCCTGCAGCTGTAGCACCTCCAGGGCAAGGAGAAGCATAAAAATGGGATTTGCTGGCGCACGACACGTGCCCGTGCCATGGAAACAGCCGCCCTGCCAAGCTGCCACAGCGGCTCCAATGGAGCAGCTCCATAGGTGTTCCCCTCTTGTTTGGGGAGGGAATCTCCGGCAAGAAGGAGAGATCTTCAGATGTGAACACAGCATGGGTGTCAGTATTTAAATTAGAAGTACACACCTGTGTATTATGGCGTTTCCTAGAAAATACTTACTATTAAAAATGTTAATTGGGAAAATTATACCGATAGCACAGAGGAGGAGAATTAATTTCCATGGTACAAGAGGCGAGGAAAGAAAAGCTCATTTCAAAGTCAGCTCTCGAGTTCTCCCCCTACCCCATCACCCACCCCTTGCCAGGCTTCTTAAAGGCAATGTACACTGGAAAGCTGGTCTGCTTAAAGGAAGCTGAGCAAGTGTAGTGCATTGCAGGATGTCATTGGTGCCCAGCTTCCCAGGGCCTAAAGCCAGCCCTCCTAATTGCTACAGGCTACATCCGTGAGGGGGACGATTTCTGCAGGGTCACAGCCCTACCTGGCCTTGTGGACTGGTGTGCACTGGGATGGCAGCAGTGCATCAGGACTGGTAATGGGCAGCAAAGTTTCAGTCAAATCTAGGAATATGTCTGGGGTCATCTGAAATTTTGTGAGCTTGGTGTATGTGCTGGTGTAAGGCTGCTGTGGATGCTCCCATAGGGTCTTCTGGCAGCAGCATCCTGCCAGAGACAGAAACAAGCCACCAGCATGGATGGTTGCATACTGATGTTCTGAGGTGGGCAGGGGCCAATCTCCCCAGGGTTGCATCCCTGTCTTGCCAGCATTTTTCTCCCTGCGACAAATGTGCTTTTTATTTAAAGGTGTGCCTGTTGGCACGTTTTCTGCTGTAAGATTGTAACACTCATTTCCTAGCACAACTGAAGGCAGGCATTTGCTTTCACGGGTGGCCCATCAGCATCAGCCTTCCTGGCTTTCCTGGGCTTGCTTGGTCTCCTCCAGGCATGAAAATCTGGGGGCAGGATCTGCCATTGAGCTGGAGTGAGTGCTGAAGAAGAGGAAGGCACATGATAGCACCTTCCCATCTTCTTCCCTTCCTATGTTTCTTTCAGTGGTGCCACCTTGTTCTCCCTCCCTGCCCAAGTGAAGGGGTGCAGTTAGATAAACATTTTTTGTTTTTAGATAGAAGTTAAATCTCTTGTCTATGATAGCTTTCAGGGGTACAACTAGGAGTAATGGGCAAAGCAAAGGAGATGCTAGGCTGAGCATCAGGAAACAGAGGGATCTAATATCCTGGTATTATCTTCCATTGCTTTGGTAACTTACAAACTAGACTAGACAAAGCACTTGAAAACGCACTGTAGGAATGGTCTTACATTAGCAGAAGGGTGGATAAGATCACCTAATAAATCCTCATCTCTAATTGATCCAATTCTGCTGCACTCTGGATTTGCTAATCTGCAGATTTGAGTGGACAGAATGATCAGGCAAATTGTGATTTCTAGAGCTTATTTCAGTAAATATTTTTATGTAGGATCTCAAAGCACTTTGTAAATGCTAATTAAGCCTCCCAGCCTAGTAGGAAGTCTTCCTTGTGCCACATATCCACACCACTTTGCATTATGCAGCGTGCACAGTGCTGCAGGTTGACCTTCCCCAAAGGGCTCTGGCTTCAGGACTGATGGGCACTTGCCAGCCCGTCCTGCTTTGAGTCATTTCTGCAGGTCAGTGGCTTTGCTTTTCCAAATCTGCCTTGTCTGGCTGGTAGGAGGGGGGAAGCTGAAACCATGCTGCCGTAGGAAGTGATTGCAGTGGGTTTTACCTTTGTGAAAGCAGACAGCTGGAGAGTTGAACAAAAGTCTCCTGGTGAACAATTTCTTTGGTTTTCACAGAAACTTGTTCTCCTTTGACTGGTTTATACTTTGCAGTTGTAACTGGTAGCTCAAAGCTCCCAGCCTGAATTAATGTAGAACAAGAATAGTAGAATATATTATGTTGCCCTGTTGCTTAAACAAGAAAAATCAATAAAATATAATGCCACAGTGTTGGATCCCCAGTAATCATTCTTCTTGAGAAAAAAACAAATTGTGGCAGTCGTGAGAATGGCGTTTTATAAACAAGGTTGTAAAAGAAGAAAAATAAATGGAATGAACAAGCTGCACTACTTTGTGTTCTGTGCTGAGTAAGAACATTGATATGAAACTCTGCAATGAAGAAACGTGTGAAATTTTTGATGATTTGCCCAAAAAATCTTTGCTTGTTCAGTACAGGAAACTAGAATAATTTGGGTTGGAAGGGACCTCTAGTGGGTCTTGCTCAACATTGACCTGACTTGTAAAAGTTTTGTAGCCTTTACTACAGTATTTTTGGTTATATTGTCTTAAGCTGTTTAGCTTATCATGGACCAAGAGTCCGAGTATTGTTACAGTAGTATAAAAATGTGTGGCAAACAAAAATTAAGGGTATAATAGAAGCTATGTGTGCATTTCTGTCATTTAGTGTCTAAAGTAGCCTTTTTTCAGTCTCACTACAAGGAATTACAATGTCACTGTCAAAATAAACCAAGATCATCCCATAACCTTGTATTTGTTGTGTATAAATTTGAATGAGAAAACTGTTAAACGGGACCATTTATAATGAGATTTGAGATACCCTATAGCTCTCACTTGGAGACAAGTGACCTTTGTCTTCTTTGGGGCTGAGTAATAGCACGATGAAGATTTAATAGATGTATGCAGAGACCTGGCAGTAGACTGGGGTATGTGTGGAAGAGGTGCTCAATGTGTCTTGCACTGCATATTTTCATATTTTTGAATTCCTTGCACTTAGGACTGGAGTGCTGCCTCTTGGTGTGTGCCATTACCTGTGCTTCCTTTGTCCCTTGGATGGCTTTGGTGTTCGTTAGTAGAAATTATTAGAAAGTCACAAAACACTAAAGAGAAAAGAAAAAACCCACACACTTTGCTTGGAATCAGTCTGTGTTGCATAAAGCTCTGACAAGATCAAGCCTCTAATTAAATTATCTGGCACGTGGGCAATTCTGTTCTGAGATCTGCTGAGCTAATGTGTAGCCATTAGCTCATACAGCCACCAAATCAGAAGTACCAAAGAGACAATTTACATAGGGCCACAGCGTGTTTTAAAAAATTCTGGTGAGTTGTGAAGCCTGTAATGTTAATTGCCAGTTAGCACATTGTAATTGCTGTAATTATTTGCAAGTAAAATGATGTAAGGGACTTAACATTGTACTTTTCTTTAACACTTCACATGTTGGTGATCCACTAAATCTCCCACTTAAAGAGTTTTGCTGGTTGTCTAAGAGCTTGACTGAAGTCTGATCTCATCCACAAGCTTGCCATTCTGCCTGTTGGCTTTAATACTGAGCGGTGGCTCTCTGAAGACTATATAAAAAAAAAAAAAAAGGCAATAAAATAATAAATGCAAATGTCTGCTGCTGACCAGTGAGAGCATAGGCAGCCCTGCAGCTGGCCGTGCTGGAGCCCAGCTGGGAGAGAGCCCTCAGCACAAATTGCCAAGTCTATTGCCTCCCACCGCCACGGCACGGAAGTGGGCCAAAAGCTCCTCCGTATGGGATTAAAGGGATGTGTAATAGATTAAAGATCAAAAATGTTAATTAAGAAATGGTCTTTTCTAATAAGATGCCTTCAAGGGCATGGTACCAAAAATGAGGCAATATCTCATTTTGGCAACAGCTCAGGGTTGTAATGAAGCTGGAGCAGGGGGGGTAAGGGGAGAAAGAAGGGATGCCTCCTGTTCAAGGCAACTCCTTCAGAAGGGGTAAATCAATTAGCAGTAAAAATGTGAGTCAGAAAGAGATTACTCTGAATGCTGCTGAACAGTGTGGATTTAGAGGTACAGGTTTTAGCTTGGCCTTTCCTTGAGGATAAGTTGGTAGTTTGTGACAGATAAACAAGGACTCCTTCAGCTCACTGGTACTTAAACATCAGCCTGGTAATTTGGCTGAAAATAACCAGTCTTGTTGAAAGCTTTGATGCATTTGCAGTAAATCTGTTCAATATATTTTAGTGATGTAATCATCTAGATATAGAAAATTCACCATCTTTGTTGCTGGGTTGAAATTAGTAGGTGTAATGTTTGGGTAAAGCTTATTTCTCCTCAGAGAAGGGAAGAGCCACCACTCTGTGCTCTCCTGTTTCAGTCTCCCACAGCAGCAGAAGTTTATATTTACAAATAAACTGATATGCAAGTGTTACTTATGTGTTTCAAACACCAAAGGTGCTTTTAAGAGCTGTGAAATATTATTGTATCATTATGAGTAAAGAAAACACGCTTTTCCTTAAACTTGAATGTTCTAGTCAGTGAGGCCACTGTTACATTTTCTTAGTAAACTCATCAAAGCTCCAAAAGGAAAACTCAGATGTTTTTAGCAGTGCATTTTCCTTGTGGTAGAATGATGGGATTACAGATGTCACTTCACCCCACAGTTTCCCCTCCAAGCACCTTGATATACTGCAAGCTGCAGCATTTCTGGAGGAATTTATTTGCCAGCATAAAACGGAGGGACCCTGCAGGCAAATTTCTCCCCTATTGGTTGGAAGTTTTTGCTTGGATAAAGGAAACCACTTACATGGTGAGATCTCCATGTAGTGTGTGTATGTGTTTTAAGGCTCTGACTGTTGTTTGAACCAAAGCCAGAGAGTATTTTCAATTTGAGAGAAATAAAGTGGGGAGGCACTTGCTAGTTGTGTCCCTCTGTGTGTGTAGTGAGCTGGGGCTGACTGAAGCACCTTGGCAGAAAAAGTCCTCTGAGAAGGGTTTGAAATTTAGATTTGTTGCTCTGTGTATATTTTTTTAAAATTTATCTCCTTGAGAGGAGGAGTGATGGTTTACCCCTGAGAGGCTGTTTGGGCTTTGAGCTGGGCATGGTATAGACTTGTGTTTATTGGTATTATTTAGCTTGGATAGGGGTTATAGGTGACTTAAATGGCACTAAATTCTTGTGCCCTGATTTTGTCGGATGAATAAATACAAATGGAGATAGTGGTTGTTTCCATTCACAGAAAGCAAATCAGAGAACTATTTCTTTCTTATTCAAATAAGATGTTTTTGTGGTTTGTAAATGTATCGTTTTGACAGACTGATTAGTTCCATCTTGATTTCACTTATGGTTTTTGTTAAAAGAAATGTGTAACTTGGACTTGAATTAGCATTCTCCCAAGAAGGGCTATGTCAGGCCATTCCTGCTGACACATCAAGGAGATGGAACTGTAGCAACAAAAAGATCAGTGCCTTTCCCTGACTATGAAACTTGCTTAAAAGTCTATAAGACAGTGTTTTGAAGTCTTCTTCTACATAATTTTGACAATATTAAAGGAAGATATCTATAGTCTGCCCTTCTTTCAGTGACTAAAGGGAAGATTTCAATTTTGCACTGTTCATTTAATCAAATATTTGTAGAAAAATGGTCAGTTTGTAATGCTGTTATTACTTTCTACAGAATGTGTGTCCATTATTGAAACTGAGGAAAAAGTGGGCTTAAACCTTGATGTCAGTTCACGTCAGACTATCTGCAATTAGCACAGAAGTCCAGAGGACCATTTATTCTCCTAAATGAATGAGAAATGTTCTGTGTAAAAAGCATTTGGCTTCTCTTCCTTGTTCATATTAAACAAAATATATTTATTGCCAAATTTCCACAGCGACGTCCAAGAAGCATAAAGAAAATCAACAGGGCTAGCGAGGTATAAGTGGGTGCAGCATTTGGTCTATAATCTTATGAAAGAAAGGTTGTGCAGCAAAAATGTACTTTTTTCTGATTAAGGTGAATTTCAGGCAGAAATCTTGCACAAGTTTGTAATAGTCAGATAGGTAAAACAATTTCCAGACACGATGTTTGTGAAATCCACTTTTTTTGTTCCTGTTTTTTGTCTTTATATGTTGTACGTGCAAACAGCTGTGGTGGTCAAGGCACGAGGGATATCACTTCTGCAAATGCTCTTTGAATCTCAGGGTTGTGTTGTGATGAAAAAGCATAGGTGCTTCTGTATAACAGAACTAAATTATGTTTCATTTTTCACCCTTAATTCCAAAAAGTGGTGCTTAGTGTTCATGGTGTTGTAGTGTTCATGTGTGGAATTAAGTAAGAATTGGTGTTGCTCTTCCTCCAAAATGATTTTTAAAAACTGAAGACTTCTTGGTGGTTTTTTTTAGTGTAAAGAGGCTGTAAGCCTGTTGTATTTTAAATGTCTTTCTGAGCTGCAAACAACTCAGAAAAGCTCTACACCACAGGCACTGGAAGAGCAGCAGAGCCATCAGTGAACTTTTAAATAAGAAAAGATATCCTAAGAGTTAAATGATTTTTAACTTGATCTTGTAATGAAATAATTTTAAACCATATCTGGTTAATGAACTCTGTGGCCAGACAGCAAAGCTGGCCAAGGATGTCGGGAGTGGAAGAGGTTTAAAAACAGACTCCTGGCTGTGATGGCTGTGAGAGCAGTGCAGGGGGCCAAAGCAAACTCTGAACCCCTTTTTCTGCACCCAGCACAGGCTGTTGAAAAGCTATAGGAGTAGGATAAAGCTGTCAACTGTGCATCTTCCTGACAGTCAGCAACTAAAACATAAATTCTAGAATGTAAGGAAAAAAGTTGGGACTAGGCTCCTCCCAGAAAAGTGCCTTTTAAAAAAAGGATAATTTTGTTATGGTTACTATTTTTTACCTTGGCAAAGTACACAGGGAACGGGGCTGCTAAAGAGCGCATCAACTAAATTAGGGTTAATTAGAAGTTCTCCCAGATAGCTGGTGCTTCATCAGCAACAAAGCAGCATGTAAATAAATCTAATTTCTCTCCAAATAAACTCTTCACAAGCTTAATTACAACAGCAACAATATCTCCCCCTAGCCCCCCCTTTTCATTAGTGGGAGCAGCTCATTATGAGCTGTATCTGGTGAGGGCTATCATGAGCAGGCCAGAGCTGCCCCTCTCACAGGTGTCCTTCGAGGCCAGGAAGAAGTGGAGGAAATTCCAGCCTACCTGGAAGAGCCCAATTAAGGTAATTCGTGAGAAATTTGAGAAGTAGAAAGCACTGATGGAAAAAAAAAAAACAACAACCCAACCCAAAAAGCAACACCACTATATTCCGGAGAGACTTTGTTAATTACTTAAAGTATTTCCGCTATTTGGATTATTTGCCATCTTAATTTCTTCACCTTTATTACTCATTTGCCAGCAAAAAAAAGATGTGCTTTAGGTTTTATCTGTCCTTTTTATTCTTTTTTGCCATCCATCATTCTCATGGCAGATCCAGGGGCTCTTCCAGTTCCTGGTGCTGTGTACGTACTACTGTCTCCTGCTCTGACACTTGGGACCTGCTGAATGAGAGAAGAGGCTGAGGGAGACCCAACTTTAAAGTCATTTTAGCTTTAAGTCTTTTAAATGTCTTCTCACACTTCATTTATCACATAGAGTTAGAAGAAAAAATGCAGGAAGATAACAGGGGAAAAAAGTGTTATTGCTGAAAGGATCACCACACTGGAGGACTAGTGCAGCTCACTGCTTATTCCAAGGATATATAACTGAAAACCTCTATCCAGAAATTAGTTATCACAGGGAAAGTGCAAACGTGGGTGCCAGTTTCAGCTGGGTGCAGAAGTGCTCTGCTGAGGGCTCATTCAAAAGGATTAACTTATTTCATTTGGAACTTGATACATTGTCCTCTGTGATTTTTAGATTTTTTTTTTTAATATCTAATGCTGTTGAAACCAGTGAATTCCTTATTATACAGTGTCACGTTTCAGCCGATCCTAAATTAATAAATGAGCAGCAGCAGAATAGCATGCAGCACAATTCTAACAGCATGAGCTGCACAGAAGTATATTTCACTTAGCTCCAATTTAAATACTCTGCTTTGCTCGATTTAATTATGTGAAATTACTGAATTAATGGCTTTGTCAAGTGAAACGTGTAGGACTTCAGAGTTTGGTATTAAGGAAAGAAATTTAAAAGGAAATCTGAGGTACATTAATTTTTGCATGTGGGCTTGTTTTAAACACAAACTGAAATTTAACTGAGCCCACGGCCCAAAATCACTCGTTTTAAGCCCAGGGAAGAGAGAAAGAGCAGGAAGTAGCAGGAAACTTCCTGAGCTTTGTTGGCTTGTGGTGATCTCCTGGGTGTATCTGCTGGGCAGATTCAGTGAGTGTTTGTGCAGCAGGAGCTGGCCAGGGGCACATGGGAGGGAAGACTCTGCAAAATCCAATTGTTCTCTAATAACTTGGCCACCTGTTAAATACCCTTTCCTGTGCTGCATAGTATGATTTTCTTATCTCTTTTCTGGTTGAGAATCTTGTTATAACAGTTGCCTTTTTTTCACGCTCATTAACTGAATTCTTTTGCTGTGGTTTGAATCCCTGCACCAAGACACGGTGCCCAGCCTGGTGCTTGGTTGTGCAAAGATGCACAACAAGACCTGAGGGTGATGTTTCTGAAAGCTTGCAAGCCCTGCTCTTCTGAAGCTGTTTGGACACGTAGGTGCCTCACTCCCATTAATTTCCAATTTCATGGGTTTTTACTACAGTCTGTTGCCACTTGTGAGTATTAGCCCTCTAAATCACTTGGGCTACCTACAGATGTCCCTCCCAGCCACAGCTGGAGCAGTGTAAAGGTACTGATTTTTTGTTTTCCAGTTTCTGCTCTCTGTGCTGGCAGTGCCAGCTTGGAGGCTCCCCTCGAGCACTGGCATGAGCCTCTGCCAGCAGTAACTGGCTGCAGAGACACTTGAGCATTCATTTGGGAAAACGTGGCATTTTCCTCAGGTGCATTTGAAACACCTTTTGTTTTTCCAGAGCAAGCCAAATTTGTAGAGAGAAAGTCAGTGAGGGCTTTTTTTCTCCAAAGATGATGTGGGCTATTTGGTCAGGCCATAAAACCCACAACTATGTTGTGGTCCACGTTCAACTCTTTGTACCCTGGATAGAAATAGGAGTTTTACCTGAGAAACCAACTCCACAAACCCGGCCCCACTGAAGCCTCTCAAGTCTTTAATCACAGTTTTGAAGACTTCCAGGCACAGTTATTGCAGAAGTGGGTCCCTTCTGTGCTCCTTCAGCTGCACATTTGTCATTCCCGATGGAAAATGATCCAGGCAGGTTCTGAGCAAACCAAGACCCATGAGAAGGTCAGTGAAATAATTATTGCTTTCTCTAATTTGCCTGTGTTTTTCTTCCTACCCCAATATATTTTTTGCTCTTGTTCCACTTTTTCCCTCTGCATTGATCCACCCCTTGGTTCCTGACAGTTTGCAGAGGGCTCTCTTACTCTCTTAGTCCTAATATTCTGGGGTTTTTATAGGTATAAAAGGAGGAATGTAAATGCTACCTGGAGGACCCTACTAGTTTGTTTTGTGAAAGGCATTCCTTTTCAGCAAAACTTTTAAACAAATCCATATTTTAAGCATGGGAAAAGTGCATTTTGAAAGGAAATATATTCAGGGGCCTAAGAGGGTATTTTTGTATGGAGTCCTTGCTCTGCTTACATCTTGCTCCTGCATGCATACACCAAGGGCTGTACACTGAAGACACGAATTCTCCAGGACCAGGACCTCCTGCAGAAAGAGCAATTCAAAGTCTTGGACCTTATGGAGGAACAGTAAAGGAATCTACATTTTGAGTTAGGCAAAGGGACATCAAAATACATAGCGGCATTTATTGCTTATGGTAAATTACATCATCTCTAATTTTTCTCCCTTTGAAAATCAACAGGTTTATTTTAATAAAGAGTTCCAGCAGCTGCTATTTTGAGCAGAACCAGTCAATACCTTATTTTTGCATTTGATATGCAGCTGCAATAACAAGCCACATGTGAATTTTATTAAGCCTTCTGAATATTCTGTCTGTTCAGGGAGCTATAGATTTAAGTTTTGCAGATATCTGCCTTTACCTTGAAGTAAAAGAGCTCCAAACAACCAAAAATCCACACAAAAAAATACAAACCCAAAAAAAAAAAAAAAAAAAAAAAAGAAAAACGTTCACACCATTTCCTCAAAGAGAGGAAAGAGCTTGACATGCCTATGTATTAAAATGTGATTAAGAAGTCCCATGTTAGCTGTGAGTGGAATTCCATAGAACTGCTGGAAACAGAACACTTTTCTTCAACTAAGACTTGAAAATCCAGTAAGTTGAGTTTTATTAAAATATTCATATACCTAAATAAAGTTTAAGTGCCATTTTTCTTCTGAAAAGTTACATGTATTTATTAGAGTATGATGGTCGATATTATTTAGCAGTTGTATGTGAAACAGTGAAAAGCACATTTTTATGACTAAGTACACTTCTCTTTGAAGTTAATACTTGCTGCATTCTAATTTCTTTGGGCATATAAATGAACTTTATATCTAAAATGCATGCATCTGAAATGGCTTTTAGATCTGGTTTGATTTAAACCTCATTATTGGAACTGAAGGTGGCAGTTACTCCCATTCAGATGCACCTTTGGAATCTGGAAGTGGATAGCAGCATCTTTTTTCAGAAGCAGAGAATGTGTTGCATGGCAATCACACATCTTGAGTAAGTGCATAGAGTCCTCTGCAGATGGCTGTCGAGCAGTTTGGGTGCAAACACGGTTTCTGCTTGGGATGCCACAGAGATGCACAAGGCAGATCTAGAGGGTTTTGAATCTTTTCCAAGGAGGAGGCCTCAGTGTAAAAGGGGATGCTGCTCTCCTTGCAGCCCAGGGTCTGTCCCTGGCCTGGGGAGGGCACCCTGAGGTGACCATGGTCAGTATCTGGGCAGTCAGCTGCTGCTCCAACCAAACACTTTGGCACACTCTGGACTGCTCCACTCTCTGCCTTCTGTTGTGTTCCCTAAAATTCACTTACAATGCTTTTTGTGTCGGGAAAGTGTTTACATCCCATATTTATCCTGTTAAACTGGCTGCCAAACACTGAAGAGCTGATAAACGCTATGCTGTTAACACTATAAAGTACAATCCCACTGCTGCTTGCATGCAAATAAATAATAATAACTCAGCTCTTTGTCCGCTTTTCAGTGTGTAAGTGCATTTGTCACATAGCATAGTAACATCTAAATCATTTTAGTAAAAGCACTAGAAAGGCTGAAACATTACCTGCAGCTACGATTAAGAGGAAATTTTACTCTTTGGTGGTGTTTATATGATTTCCTTATTTGATTTTTAAAAAAAAACACTTCTAAAATGATGTGATGCTTAATCACTGTTGCTGGGTTTCACTTTTTAAAAACCTTTCGCTGAGTTATTTCACCTTCCTAAGGACTGAGGGATTGGTCTGTAGGCTAAAAGTTATTGTGAAATACTCATTAAATCTTTTCTTGCAGCCATTACAGACACAGATATCTTTTTAATGTGCTTGGTCAGTTTTGAGGCCACTATTTTTGTTACTACCCATAAATCAGTGGCAAGTATTTTCAGTGTCATCAGTGAAAGGTTAATAGAAGTCCATAATTTTCAGACGTTTCTTTCGATTAGCTGCTCAGAAATTTCCTTAAAAAGGGGGTGTAAATTGTTCCACTCCAAAAACTGGAGACTGTGTCCAATTTGTGCATAAATTGAAATTGTCTTTCTAATAGACTCTTTGGAAGGTATGGGGTTGCCTTCAAGGTAATGATTTAAACATAAACTGACCCTTGATGAGGGAGCTGGAGTTTCAGTTTAATGTGTTTCTGCAATTTTCCTTCGCCTTCAGTGCCTTCAAATTCCACACAAATAATTCCTTCATAACAAGTGCCTTTTCAGAAGATGTATGCTGCTGACAGTTAATATAAAATTATTGCCCCTGAATGCATTTTCGTAATTACTTCCCAGAGAACTGTCTTTGTGTTAGAAGACATTTCACACTTTAGTAACATAAGTGTTTGGGGAGAACATGAGTAATAATTACAGGCAGTCTTTCAGTGAAAATAAACCTAAAAAATTATAAAAAAAGCTAATGTTAAAGTTGGTTAGAGACAGTGAGGAATTTATTCATCACATTATGCCTGTCTGTATATTTTCCAAGTTTAATAACCCTTCAGTAACTAAACTTAAAAAAACCCATAAAGAACAGAGAAACTGCTTTCTAATTTTTAAGCAATAATGAAAAGTGACATGCTTCTAGAGACAGAATAAAGAAACTCAATCTGAATGCTCCTATAGGAGATTTCTGCTATAAAGGAAAATGAAGTGGCTCACAGTTTGATCAATAAAAAAATTAACAGCATTTATTTAAAGGTTTCTCTAGTATGTTGACTAAAGGATACTATGGAAGTCTTGATACAAGAAAACCAGGGTTGTAGGGTGAGTTTGTGCATGTGAGTGTGATATGTAAGAATCATTGGCTGAGCAAAGCCAATGGGTGTCAGGTTAGATGCTGGATATACATGGCTACACTGTTCTAGAGAGCTTGGAGCCAGGACTGGCTATATAAATAGACATGATTCTGGGAGTTGCTGCACACAGCCCAGCAGCAAGGTTGGATTTGCATGGAGGCAAAGGTGGCAGATTCTTGCTTTCACTGGACAAAACAGGGCAATTGTGCTATGCATGCATATCTCCAAATATATGTATGGTGTATCTGTACAGCAGAAATAACAATGTAGGGATGCAGGTGGGCTCAGGTGGAAGCAAGGCACTGCAGGGCAAGAGGTTTGTGTGTGTTACCCATTCTGTGTGTGATATCTGCGGCAGCAAAGGGAAGTGCAATGAGCTGCCAGTCCTCTGCTGCGTGTTCCTGCCACTTTCCATGCCTTTAAAACTCCAGGTAGACACTTGAGGTTTTCTTAAACTGCTGCTAATTTGAGCAAATTGGGTCCTATCTGAAGGAAGATGGACATTTTCCCTGAGAAGTGCTGGTGTAAATAAGCTAAGAGAAGGCTGCTGAGAGGCAGCTGTGGGATGTGCAGGGCTGTCAGCACCAGTTCTGTGAGTGGTGCAGGGCCAGCAGAAGCAGGTGCAGTGTTAGTGCTGGCACCAGTTATTCCTGGGGTGCTTGGAACCCCTTTGTCTAAGAGTGTGTGTACCAGCAGGTACAGAAGGAGCTGTTGTACCCTACTAAATTAATTTTTCTTTGCCGAGTTGAAGAATGCTGAGAACTTTCTATTTAATTACAAGTTATTATGATTTATTACATACTAGAGTGTAATAAGGCTCTGTTGTGAAATGTTATCATGTGCTCTTCCTAAAATCTTGGACTTTTGTATATTTTATTGTTAACATCTTCACATAAAATAGTATTACTGGTGTAATCTGTGCTTTATCCCATGGGTTATTATTTATCCCAGCACTGAACACTCTCCCTCTTCCCCTGCCTTTCCAAAAGAAGCTCTTGCAGCCACCGTTGCTGCTTGTTGGTTGCTGTCAGAGCCAGACAAATGACAGCTCACGGAGGCTGCAGCGGCCATAGCCCTAGGAGGGCACGAGGAGGTAACAATATGCAATTTTCATGGTCCGAGGGTAGCCTTATCCTACTGTTCTTCATTACAGTACTGCAGTGAGATCAATTTTATTAAGTTGTAAGTCTTAGGAGGCCAACACCATTAACTACATGCTGGATCAAATAATTTTTTTGGTATTACGATTGTTTTTTTCCCCTTGTTGAGGGAAGATCTGATGTGTGGATCTCTTCAGCCTGAGAGAAGCATTGCATGGTGACTGTCAGCAGGATTGTGTGCCTGCATTTTGCTCACTTGCCCTGTCATGTAGTCATCCCATGTGATTTACCATTGCATGAATATACCGTGGTGTTCCATGCATTATTCCTTTCTGGCTCTTTGTTTTTCAGCTAGGCACCTTTTTTTCTTTACCACATGTGGTTTGACACCATGTGAAAGTGGTATGATGCACTGCATGATGGAGGACCAAACCTGCTTGCCTTTGATGCACATAGTGATGATTTGATGTGTGGAATGAGCTGCCTTTGATACCTGGTCCTGTTCCTAGGGCTGGGATGCAATCCATGCTTTCTGACCTGGTTTGCTCGGCCGGAGCAGATTTTTGGCAGCTTTGTGTGGATATGGTTGCAGAGGTTACAGAAGCTCACAGGAGGGCCCTGGCCCATTGAGAGGTAGCACACACACGTATCTATGTCCAAAATGAAAGTGTTTAAAAAAGACATTTTTTGAAATGCTGAGGAGTCACAGAGTGGGAGTACCCAGCAAAGGCAAAACTTCATCCTACGATGAAGATTTCAGTTTAAGTTTGTTTGTGATTTAATTACTGAAACACTAGTGACTTTTTGGCATTTGTTCATTCTTTGATCACAAGTACAGAGAACTCTGGACTCTCTTTCTATGTTGCAGAGCTAAAGACAACACTAAAATGCAACAAACCACATAAAAGTAGAAACCTCCCCCACACTGATTTGGCATTTGACACTGAGCAAAACATTCACTAACAACGTTTAGATTAGGCTTTTCCTTTAAGTCATTTGTCTCTTTTGTTCTCACTTCCTAATTACGGATGAAATTTCCTTTCCTTTTGTCTGGCTGGGGTAGCCCTGTGGCCGCGGGGCAGGAAGGCTGCACCCCTGGGTGGGCACTGCGGGGCTCTGCCAAGCCCCAGGAGGTGTCAGTTCTTTGCCAGCACCCTTCACTCCTCCAACAATTAGCTTTTTTTTTTTTTTCTTCAGTGCCATGTACTTTTATCACTTGTCCTGCCTCTCAGGAAAACTTCTAGAAATAACTGTAGTCCTTTGTGAGACCTTTGCTTGTTTTTGTTTGGACCAAGGTGAGGAGTGAAGAGATGCCTTTTTCCCACTCTTCATTTTACGTTTTGCCTTGCAGCTGCCAGACCTGGGCAGTGCATGTCTGTGTGTGTAAAAGTTTATGTGGTGCTTTGCAGAGTGTGACTTTGCAGCCTTAGCTCTGTGTGGCAAAGTTGCCGGGATAAAAAATGCTGCTTAGGACTGCATCAGTGCGTGCCTACTGAAAAGAAGCAACTCTTCACGGAAGCCCCATAATTGGACCTATTTAAAGCCAGGCATGACCCTGCACTAAATAGCATGTTCTTAAGAGCAGCCCTAGATTTAAAATAAATCCCAGCTTCAAAAAGTCCACAGGCTTATAAAAAAAAATTAAAGAAAAGCCCCAGAAAATTTACTGGCACAAAGATAGAAAGGCTTGCCTACCCTGTATTGTGTTGACAGAATAAAAAGTTTAAACTGTTCATAATTGATTCCACAGATGAAAAAATACACTGAGGTTGGTTTCATTTCAGTTTTTCTGGCCCATGTGTTGCAAGGTGTTACCCATTTCCAAGTGTTTCAGTGGAAATTTTAGGTAGGCTTCAGCATCTTTCCATCAGTACAGCTCTGGCCTTGTTGTGCCCTCAGTCCTGCCCCACTAACCCAAGTCCCCAAAGCACTTTGCTGTGACTCTGGTGGCTGGGCTGAGGCTGTGCCATGCTAAGCTCCAAGCACAGTCCCTGGTGGCAGGGCTGTCTGTCCCAGGCTGACTGAAGCAAGGGAAATCTGCTCTTGACTTGAGCGAGGCCTGAGCTGAACATGGGACATGTAATCTGTTTTCAAATATTTGGCTTTAGGAGTGCGTTGTTCCTGTAACAGAGCTGTTTTGAACACAGCTCAGAAGGCATTTCTACTGACTGCAACTTTCAAACTGGGCCTTTGGGAATTCACTTTTTCAGCTTTGCCAAGTTTGCCACATTCCTTGGACCACCAGGTCAGGCAGGAACACTCCCAGTTCTTACTATGTCTCCTTTGAAATAGTAACTTTCTAGAGCATAAGCTGGTTTGTATAGAAAAAAACCAAGAGCCATTAACAGCATTAACTTTAGTGGCAATTAGAATAACATATTCCTGACTGTTGGCCAGATTGTTTAGGTCATAGGGTAAAATATTCTTCTTGTGTAAAGCCCTGCAGACCTTCCACTGTGCTACGGGGGAAAAAAAGAGGGGGGGCGGCCAAAAAAAGAAAATAAAAGCAAAAAAGCCCCCCCACTCACTATCCATTTTGGGTAGTGAGGTATACTTTCAAGACTGACCTCTCAAATTGTATCTTCTCTTACACATAAAAGAAGATTGTTAGAACCATCATTAGATATGGCAAGGTCACTTAAAAATTACTCGTAACAGTGACGTGTTACCCCCTCTTTGGAACTGGTCAGGGATCATTTATCCTGATAATCTATTCTGGTCATTTATCCTGGTGCTGCCAGCAGTTCCCTTCTGCTGGCATTTCCCACAGCCTTGTGCTGAGCACACCTCACCAGTGTGAGCTGTGTGCCCACGGTGCTGAGCTGTCCTTGCAGTGCTGCTTGCTGCATAAGTTCCTCCAGGTTGGTAACTGTGATTACTGCAAATTTTTAAAGCAATCTAGATAGCAACTACTTACTGTTGAATTAAGCTCACTAAAATCCAAGGCTTAAAAACAGAACCTTAAAAATTGGCCGTGGCTGTAAATGTATCTATCTGTGCTTGATGCCACAAGGATCTTTGGAGACTGCAGAAGGTCCTGTTGGCTCTGGGAGCCAAGGAGCCCCTTTGCTTGGTGGTGCACAGATGCAAAGGCAGCACCTTGGCCTCCTGTGGTGACCCAAACCCCTCTGGCTGTGTGCTTGCACCCACAGGCGAGGTGCTCCTGCAGCTCTTGCCAGCAGGAAAATTGCAGGTTAAATTTGTGAGCTGCTACAGCACAGCTCTGCAGAAACGAGTTCCCGAGGAATGCTCGTGGCCTGCTGTCCTCATCAGGGAAACTGAGCTCATTGTGGGAGCAGCTGGGCTGTGTTTGAAGCTTTTCCTTGCTGGCTGGACCACCCATTCCCATCACTGCCCTGGCTGCTCTGCTCCCCTGGGCAAGCAGTGAGTGTCTCCCCAGGGCCGCCCGCACCCCACACACCCTGCTGGCAGCTTGTGGCCAGAAGAGTAGACACAAAGGTCAAAAACCCCAGAAACGCCACAGATTTTTTCTCAGCCCTGTTTGGTATTTGCAAGGCAAGCACGAAGTGTGCAGCTCTCAGCAGAGGAATCTGAAGACCATTTTGTTTGAAGGACAGTAACACTGAGGTGTGGCAGACATGTACAATTCCTTCAACTTGCCAAAACCAGAAAAAAATCCCATCGTAAAGCAGTGTTGCATTTGCTAAAGAATTTCTGCAAGCTTCAGTCTTGTGTTATTTGACATACAACTCTGTCAAGCAACGATGCTTTTGAGAAGTTGCCTAGAGGATCAGATTTCCCATTCAACAGGGAATTAAAAAATGTTTCTGGAATTTTGCTTTGCAGTGGGGAATCTATTTTCTTATCTCACATTATACAATTTATTTTTCCTAAAGCAGTGTGCTAAATTATTTGTTATTGTTGGCCTCGGTCGAGCAGTTTTATCCCTGGTGTAGTCACGAAGTATTGGAGTAAAACCAAGGATGAATTTGTCACAGTGTACTCACCAGATCAGCTGGTCTTTAGGTTAACTCTCAAAAGACAGCAATTCTGCTAAAAATATTAGTGAAGGTCCCTTAAATCTCCCCAAAGTTGCCTAGAAGCTTTCTTCTTCAGGTTGTGGTGAAGTAGGTTCAGAAGTGCTTCCCTGAGGCCTTTGTCAGCAGGCAGCATGGATGCAGGTGCCAATTCTTTAGGTTACATTTATGCACTTGGACTCTTTTTATAGGTTTCTGTCATAAAACTGGAGAGTTGACATTCTGATTTATTAACTATCAAGTCTGCAGGACACAGGCTTTAAAAAGATTGAATGAGCTAAAATGTTTGTGATTGCAGTCTGGAATGAGACACTGTATAAAGGTGTGCCAAGTAAAAATGACAAAATGTAAGTGATAATTTGAATATATACATTAAATGATGTGTGAAGTAAAGCAGAGCTAGCATAGGTCTAAAAGTGACTTATTATTTGGTGAAATAGTAATATAAGAGAACCAGAATTGTGGGTTTTTTTCATTACAAGATATTTTTATTTAAGGAGGAGTCTATAAAGCATGAGGTTCAGCTAGTGGCATTTTATTAAATAAACACAGTATAGATGATGTTTTACAACATGGAGTGCTTAGTGAATGATACTTTTTAGAACTAAATCCTTAAATTCATTACTGCTGTGTAAGTGGCATATCTGATTTGTTAAGATGAATATTATATCTCACCCTTAATGGAAATTTTGTAGTAGAAAGGTATGTATAATTTAGTAGTAAAAATCTGAAAATGTGCAGATCAGTTAGCTGCTAAGAGGGAGGCTGTGACACACAAACACAGGCACTGATTTTTAATATTTCCATTGCAATTGGAAGGGTACATCATGTTACAAGTGCTCCATGGAAAGCAGCAGAGTTTTTTACACCAGCTGATTTATATTTCCATGCACAGAGCAGAAGATGGTATGAAGTGTGCTCTGGCTGGATAGTAGTAGCAGAGCTCTAGTAATGTGTGTCTCTGAATTGCAGTGCTTGTGGTAACCAGTTTTTGTCTTTAATAAATTTTATTTTCAGCTTTGCTTCATGTTCTCAGCATTGGTTGTCCTTAATCTTTTTGGTGCTGATCTAATTTTAGAAACAATTCACCTCCCTCTTTGCTGGTCTTTCCTTAATGGCTTAAAACCCAAATGCATCCCATACCAACAAGTTGGCATCTCCCTCCTACCTGGGTGAGAGCAGCTCCTGGGCTTTTGGGGCCAGCCAGTGTGTGAGGATCTCTTCCACTGGCAGAGTCTGTGGTTCTGTTTCACTTTCTGAATGACTTCCCAAGTGTTCCCATCATACAGACAGGATGTATTAAGAGCATGAATGCTTGTGGAGGCAGGTGAAATAGTGCAGGTGTAGCACCTGGGGCTGTATCACCTCTGTTGGGGAACTTGTGTGCAGAAGAGGTGGAGGCAGCTATGTTTCAGCTGGTCACCAAAGCCTGGCCACCATGGCTAGTGTGTCTAATGGATGCTTTCCCTGCTGAGAGGGCAGCAGGGACTTAGAAGGGAATTTACAGCTCTGTGACCTCTCCAGAGATCCCAAGCAAGGGTTATCTGCAGTGCTGCATGGACTGGCTTCAGGCACATCTGAGTGTCCATTGTGGCCAAGGGAGTGTCCTGGAGGCAGGAGGATGTGGCTGCAAGCTTATCTCTCACAAAAGCCATGGAGGGTGTCCTGGGAGGAGGGAGCAGCTGTCCTACACCCACCCCATGTGGAGAGCCAGCTGCCCCCTGTGTGGAGCTGCCACCTAAACAACCCTGGGGTGCTCGGCCCCCACACTGGGGAGTTTCTGGAGCTGTCAGAGAGCTCAGTCTCCCTGTGCACAAATGCAGATAAAAACTTGGAGGGGTTGGCAAAGATGTGCTAGCCTACACTTCAGTCACAGACCAAGATAAAAACTATCAGAGAGACCTGAAGGTCAGATGTACTGAGTCTGCTCTCAGCTAGGTCAGCACAATGTCAGGCTCATCTGCCCATCCAAGTGCCTCTCATTAGTTCAGCAAGACCTCTCATGTCCTGGGGTATGTGTGTGCTTTGGGATATTCATCTAGAGCATTTTTTTCACTTGTTGTTACTAATATTGGGGCTTGGGGGCGGTGGGAGGAGGAGAGCACTGAGAATTAAAATTCAGCACATGCCTTTTCTTTGAGGGCTGTAATTAATCTTGCCAATTTTTAAAGCTTTGAGAATCTGGTTAAGTGATAAAACACTAACAACTTTATATGACAGAGTTAGAGGCTCCCGCTATACACCCACCAGAGAAGATTAGGAGAGAGTGTTTGCAGGATTCGCACTAAGCAGCAGAGAATACAGTTGAGAATTGTTGCACCACATGATATAAAAACCACATTAATATAATGAAAGGTGTCGGGAATAATGTGAGAGCGGCTGTAATTAAATGTATCTTAATAAGCGCAACATCCTTCTCAAAGCTCTTATTTTTCAGACCTCTCAAACTTAGAGGATGTTCTTGCTGTTGGCAGGTGGCCTGGGAGGAGAGCTGGAGAGCGAAGCGAAGGACAGCCGGGCCCTGGAAGAGAGGAACAGTGTGACGAGCCAGGAAGAGAGAAATGAGGAAGATGAAGACATGGAGGATGAGTCAATTTACACCTGCGATAACTGTCAGCAGGACTTCGATTCACTGGCAGACCTGACTGAACACAGGGCACACAACTGTCCTGGAGGTAATGTTAAACTAGCTTTACAGTTCTGACAGGTGGTTAGCTGGGTAATTGGACATAGCAACAGCTTGAGGCCTCAAGTGAGATTAAAGAATTAATAATGTAATTTTACAGTTAATGTAATTTTATTGTGGTGCCTTGGGTAGCCTTTGTTCACTCCTTTAATAAAATTAAAATAAAAGCAACAGCTTTCCAATTGGAATCTGTCAGTAATTACGTTAGACAAAAATGTTGTGGGGTTTTTTAATGCTAAAAGTTTCAGGCAGGTATTTTTCCCTCTCTCTCCCAATGTAGGAAGATTAAAAAAGTTAAATGGCTGAAGTGTGCAAAACTCCCAGGGAAAAAGGCCTCTGAACCCCTAAAAGAACACGATGATTCCTGAGATTAAAATTCATAGTGCGAGTTCTGTAATCTCACCCTAAAAATACAGCATTCTCCCTAGGTTATTATTACATTGCCTTTTGAATTTTATGGAAGTGAGGATGGCATCAGCCTACGCTGATCTTGATTTTACTTTCTGTAAAGTAAGAACAAGCTCGGAGCACCGGTGTGAACAATTGCAACATACCTTGCTTTTCCAGGGCTGCCTCTGCATGGCCGGCGGTAGCAGCAGGTACTCAGCCGAGCACGCTAAGCCGATTTACAGGGGTAGGAAAAAGCTTTGCAGATTTTACCAAAGATTAAATAAAATCTTAGGAGGGGGAGCGCAGAATATGTTAATATTTATTTAAATCAGGGATTCTTATCTTTCACCTTCCCAGAGTTGAATGCTCTGCCATCACATCTTCCTCCACACTCATCTAAATTATTTTTAGGCAATTGCTGTTATGGCAGACGGGTAGGTCAAGGCTGGCAGAAGACAGAAGGGTTAGTTTCTCCTCTGGTGCAGCAGTATCCCATCATCTCTCCCCTGAGTGCATATTCCTCCTGGCCACTTAATTTGTTTTGTAATTAGTCTATGTTTTCTGCTCTCCTTTTTGGGCATAAGTAAAATGATGCTCAGCCAAGAAAAGATGCAGGGGATGGAATACAGCAAGGGAGGGAGGGTCAGGTGGAGGTTTTGGCTTGGTCAGACTCCCACCCAAGAGCACCCTCCCTTGTCTCACTCTGGCTTGCAGAGGGGAGGACTCCCTGCTCTTGTTCCCATCTGCTTGCTGGGAGGAAGGACAGAGAGATATTGGGGCTTTTCCCATGCTTGCAGTTGGATAGGGATTGCAGTCCTAAGCCTGCCCCCAGGGCTCCTTGCTTTGCACTCTCATTTAAGCCCTACACAGGCTGCAAACTTGAAAGTGCATAAAATCGAAAGGCCACTTCTTGCAGGGTAATTTCCCAGCCAGCTGACAGACACAGCACTGGCCTGAGACTTCTGCACATGGCACTCTGCTGCAGGGGAGTAAGCAAGAAAATGTAACTTTCTACTCAGAAAACCCCTTGTTTTCCAAACTGGAAGGTGAAGTGCACAGCCCATGTGGACGTTGGTCCTTTCCAAGGAAGAAGTGCCCTGGGTGGCTGCTGCTCCATCACTGCCTGGTCTCCTCAGTTGTGCTGGGACAGCTGCTTGTGGTGCTGGGAGGGAGCCCCACAAAAGGAGGCTCTTTTTAGCACAAGTGTCTGTTTGGGTCTGGTTCCCTGTGTGGTCCCCAAACAGCTGTAATGGCACCACTGGCAGAGGGGAGTGGACACTGCTGATGGGGACTCCAGAGCAGGAATGTAAGGTTATGACAGGTGACAGCAGTGCTATCAAAAGGACCAATTGTTTTTCTTTTCCAGTGGCAAATCTGCATTAAAACATAACAACCTAGAAATTCTATTAATGTAAATTCAGTCAGTGTTTTCACACCTCAGTTTTTTTTTATCCTCAGTGTAGTATTCTCTTGGTGAGACTAAGAAAAATAAACTATATTTTTAGGGATATATGAAAATAATTTGTCAGTATTCTCATTGCTATTCTTGATTGCAGGTAGCATAGTTTTGCCTTCTTTTACTGTCTTCACATGTGCGGATGATTTACAAAGAGATTTTGTCCCAAAAAGGCACCATATAACTATCTGCATATACATGAAATAAGTGTTAATTGTCTCCATGTGAGGATAATCCTTGTTCCAGAGCAAGAGTGTCTGTTTTCTATTTAGTTTAATCTAGTGTCCTGAAGTGATTTAAAGGAAATAGGAAGATTGCACTCAAATATTTTGGAATGAGAATGTTTCCATGAAGACAATCTGGAATATTGCTTCATATTCCCATTCCTTACCTTGAGGAAAAAACCAACCCTTTTAGATATACCAGTTTGATATGGGGTCTGATAATCATGAAGGTTTTTGAGGGAAGCATGCAAAATGTGTATCTTTGTTCAGTTCATCTAAAAAGACTTGGGTGAAAACCTAAGACTGCATTAGAAAGTGTGTTATATTTAAAGATTTTACCCTACAAAAAGAGCTGTTTGCCTGTGTCCTTAGTTACCCTGCACTCCTTTTCCCTGTGATACCTGCCTGACACACCTGAGGGTGTAATGCAGTGCCTGACCTCTTGGCAAGTTAGATTTTCATGTCTTAATCTGAAGCAGGGCTTTCAGTCATGTCTACATGGCTCCAGATCAATACAGGTAATATTTTTAGTGATAATATCACCAGGCTGATAATACAACATAACTAATGACTTCCTTTGGGATACTGAAGTTAGGAAGGTATTGTAGCTCAGGAGTGTTGCAGGATTACAAGAGATCACTCCAAAGAGCAGGATAAACCATCTCTTTCACTGGAATCCCTTAGAAATTCATTACAGCGTGCTGAAGTTATAATACAGTTTGAACGCAGCTGCTTTGACGTGTAAGGAAGTAACAAACAGCCATTCCCCTCCTTGCTTTTTCATGTATTTCAAACTTGTTTCTTTGAGGACAAAACTGATGAAATCTAGACATCTCTGGTAGCATAGGTGCATGGCATTCCTTTTGATGTCAGTGTAGTAGAGATGTTCTCCTTCTGACAGAATTAGGTGCCTTTTATATGTTTTGCTCATGACTGATGTCTGTGATTGCAGGTTGCATGTTCCCAGTGTCTAAGAGCATCTGAAAAGGGTCTAAACGGGGGCAGCTTGTACCAAAAGAACACCACATTTCCTTACTGGCTTATGTCTTCCCTTGTTTCCTAGCTTGCGCTCACAAATGAGCACTCCTGCAGCAGTCCTGGAAACAGTGCCTTAAACTATTTCCTTAAACAGCAGCATCTTGAAAAATACTCTTAAGAACTAATAAAAACACCTAGTGTATACACTGGCTGTGTTAAGCTTTTAAAATGACTTTAAAACTCACTGGTATCCATATCACCTAAACTAGAGAGGACTAAGTAATTGCCACGGGTATCATGTACAGCCTTTTTTATACGTGTTTTTGTGTGCTGCTGTTACAGTGTAGGTGTAGCATGATGCTGTCTTACAGTGTTAGTGACAAGAGTAAGAAACTACACGTGGATTTACAACTTATTGTGTCCTACGAGTACCAGAGGCTCCCTACATCAAGCAACTATTCTGTGAGGCATCAGTGTCTGGTGGCTGGTGCCAGGTGGTTTGTTGTCTGACAAAAATGGCTAAAAAGTCACAAATTTTGTTATTTATCTGTGTGTTTAATCCATCTGTATTAATCTAGGTTTAGCTCCAGTATTTTATTGTGGTTTTTTTTGCTTCCTCCACCCTTTTCCTCCCATGGGTCAGAATAGTCTCAGGTAAAGTTGTTTCTTGAGATTCTTAAGTGAATGTAGAGTGTTTTAAAGCAAATTAACACATCAATGAAGTGGACAGAAGTAGGTTTTGGCTGGGTCTCTGAGCATTTCATGAGGTCCTCTTCTGTTGTTGATAACTTTACAGGTTGTCTGTTTCAAACAGCAGCAGAGCTATATATGGATATTGCCAGCTTGGAAGCAGCTGATTTTTCTAAACTACTGTACGGTAGGAACTAGTTTATAATTAAAGTCTTGCAGTTGCTCCTTTTAAATGCCCTGTAACTTGTACACTAGGCTTACGTTTGAAACGAGGTAATGTAACTGTTTCATGCTAGTGTATAATTTTGCATTTTCTTATATTTCACCTGCTACAAGAATTTTAATTGCCATGCAACCCTATTTTGTGGGATGCTTATCCAGAAACACATATGCAGCAGCTTGTCAACAAGTAACGATGTCTCATGATTGTTTTTGTCAGGTGGCACTTTTTGCTTCCCACTGACAAAGAGAGATGTCTTATATACATTTCCAAAATTAGCCCTTCCCAAAATTGTAGTCTTTGGTTGCACCTGATTGGCAAGTTAGATATTTTTCTCTCTTTTTGCTGCTGCTGTTGTTACATTTTTAAATTAATGAATTACTGATCGTCCTCCATAAAAGAAACTGAAATACAGTTGTGAAAAAGCAGTGTGGAAACTTAATTATACACCTAGTTTATACAGCTGTGTGTCTAATGACCTACTGGCCCTAATTACTGTGTTGTGGTTCAGTCTGAGTGCTCTTGTCCTTGCCAGAATTCTGCTCTTTTCTCTTAACCTAACTAGTGTTTCAAGCTTAAAAAAATAACAAGTTTCCTTTTTTTGTTCTCTTCTGCGTTGTCATGCTGAAATGCAGTTTCCCTTCTTTCCAGAGGTCATAGCAGTGTTTTAAAATGGGCATCAGAAAAGCTCAATAATATCACAAACTGTAAAAACATGGATTTTCCCTGGAGTCCTCAGTTCTTGCTGTCTAGATCTGAAAATGGGCACCGGGGCAGTGTTTTTATTGTCAATCACTTGGAGGGCTGCAAGTGCAGGCTCCCGTGCTTAGTCTGTCACAGATGTCCCCTCTCCAGGTGCAGGGACAGCACAGGGCTCCCCAGGGCTCGGCAGCCACCTTGGCCACAGTGCCCAGGTGCTGCACATCTCCCTGCAGTCAGGATTTGTGCCCTCCGTGCTGAGAGCTCTGAAACCCCGCATTGTTGCAGGGGTACACGTGGCTGGGTGGTCCGGGGCTCCGGTTCCCCTGACTGCTGTCACCACACAGGTGATGTCTGAGTTTATCTGGAGGTTCCCAGCCAACCTGAAAAGAGGCTTTTTCAAGGACTTCTGCTTGCACGTGCCAGAAAATCAGTGTGCTGATAAGGAGCTGTGCTGACTGGCTTGCTGTGCAGGTGCTCAGTGAAATACGTATTTATTGTGTAGAACACAAAACAGATTCCCACATCTGAAGACAAAGAGAAGCACGGCTGCAAATTTCATGTCAGACAGGGCCTACAGCACCCCTGGCCATGCCGAGGTTTCGCAGCACATCCCGCGCAGTGTGTGCTGAGGCACCGGCGCTGGCTCTGCCCCTGCACATGGCACATGTGCTCCAGTGTAGCGTGTAGTGTACTGCGTGTGTTTGACAGAGTTGTGCCAAGTGTCGTGCTCCCCAACAGCGCTGCTCGCCCGTCACATCGGAGGGTCATCCCCAGGCAAAGGTAGGTGAGCTGCGCTCAGCCCCTCGGCATGGAGAGGTGTCAGCGGGGCTGAGCCTCCGCACTCCTTTCTCCGTCTCTCCTGGGTATTGCAGGCATGCCAGTGCCTGGAAGGATTTATGGTGGGGGGACGTGAATTTCCAACAATGCCCGCTGGCCATAAGCACCCGGCTGGGGATTTGCTGTCCCGGAGCGGCGAGCCCGCGGCGGGGGCGCGCTGCGCGGGGCCAGTGCGCGCACTGATAAGAGCGTGCCAGTGCGCCCGGCGCCATCCCTGCAAATCGCCACGGCCACCTTTGTGCCGCTCCCCCCGGGGATGGCGGCGAGGGAGGCAGCGCCAGGCACTGCGTGTGCAGATAGGAGCGCTGCCAGCGCGGCTGCGGGCTGCTTGGTTGCATGTTACCAAAACCCCTGGCAGGAGGGAGGTAATGAGCTCTCTCCAGCCCTTCCTCAGCCCCCACGTAGCCAGCAGTCACTGCGGATGGCCTGGTTATGTGTTCTGAGGCTGCACAAAATTTCTTAGCAATGATGATGTCTCTCCTCTAGCAGCATATGTTTTTCACAAAGGAAGACCATTTTTCTTGTCATTTTTAAACATATGGCCCAGTGAGGAGCTGAGGACGACAAGTTAGCCTGCTTGTATTGGCAAGGGACCGTTTCATTCTTGCTACTTTAATTGAGTTCTTTTATCTGCTTTTATCTAGTTCAAAAAGTAGTCTGCAAAGTAAGCACAGGTATGCATGGAAATGGATAGAACAGAAAGTGGGTGCATGTTGCAAGTGAGGCCTCTTAAAGGAAACGTGTCCTTTGGATATCTTGAACAGATTGTCCCTGGCTGGCTGAGAAGCCAGTCTCTTCTCCTTTGCTACATCAGCAACGGAGAGATGCACAGAGACTGAGGCACCCCAAATGCCGTGAAGCAAGAGCTGTGCTGGGTGCTGGCCATGGGAGCTCCTGTGTGCAGCAGGAGCTGCGTTTGGGAGCTGGAGCCTGCCCAGATCCCCCTGCACCGGCTCAGGCCCCACACAGCAATCCTGGGGCACCAGAGGTGCTGCAGCTCCACCTCCCCTTCTCCTCCTGCTTCAGATTTCTCTTTGCAAGGGTAATCCATTGCCATGGTTCAGCAGAGGGAGGATTGTGGGGGTCTACATAGGGCAGGTTTGTTTCTCAGCATACAGAAATCTAAGTAAATAATAAATGGGTTTTATTTAAAAAAAAAAAAAAAAAAAAAAGAGGAAGGAGAGGTTTCAGTGGAAAGAGTTCCTTCCCAGTCTGGAGCTTGGTGAGAGCTGCAAGAGAAGCTGTGCCTGCAGGAAGGAGGATGCCTGTTTGCCATAAGCAGGTCCCAGCATTCAGAGGGTTGTAGACAGAACCCAGTATATGAAACTCAATTCAGAACTGCAGTGAGGATAGCCTGGAGACTACAGTAGATATGTGCTTGTTACAAAGTGGCCTTTAATAAAGCCTTAGAGAGCTGAATGGAGGATGTGCTGGGGTTGTCCTGTCTCAGATGGACAAGAGCATGGATTATTTCTGGCTAGAATGCTGCTGAAGGGCACACATTGCCTTCCTGTGAGTTGTTGAAGGACAAAAACGATGGCCATATTAACAGCCTTGGCAGACTCAGAGCCATTGAGATCCTCAGACTGCACCTGTAAGCAGTGAAAAAGAGATGCACTGAGACTTTGGGTTTTTTTCCCTGATTTCTTCCCCTATCCCATCACAGACAATTGGGTAAGTACTCTTCATGTAAGGATGGCTGTACTGAGCCAGCCTGATGGTCCCATTGTGCTGTTTTCCCAGAATGTTTTCCTAGCTGTCAGCAAACTTAGGTGAGCATTTTCTGGTGCTTTTTATTTAAATTATTCAGACCATCTTCTTCCCTGAATTTCCATTTTGAAGTGCAGTTAGCTTTTCCTGTGGTGGGGACCCAGAGTTCAACTACACATTGGGGAAAAGCATCACCTTTTGTTCACTTCATTTTTGTCACCTGCTTTCATTTGATACTCTCTGGTTCTTCTGGTGCAGGAGGCAGTGAACGATTGCCCCTTTCCCACCTTCTCCATGCCCTCATTCCCGAGCAGGCTTCTTTTGCTGCTCCCTCCCCTCTCTAAGTCCTTGTTTGCAATCCTCTTATTGGAACCTCGTGTACCTTGGCCCAGAGTAAGAGAGGGGGATGTGGTGAGGCATGGCTGCTAGGAGAGTCAGGGATCAGCTATCTCCTCCATCACTTGTGCCAGGCACACGGGCCTGTCTGTCCTGGCTCCCGAGCAGGAGGCGAAGGATAGGACTTGTCCTAGTGTGAAGACCTGGCAGTCAGAAAGATGAAGTCTGGCCATGTAGGGGAAAAACAATTAAGACTTCAATGTTTATTAAGAAAAAAGCAACCAGCAGTGCATTTCAAGCACTCATCACACAGCATAATTTTGCTGCTGGAAGTAGTGGGATTAAACAAGTCTTTCTAATGTTGATTTCTTTGAATTTGTGGCATATAATTTAAAAAAAAATCAATTAAAAATGAGGGAAGTGTGTGTACAAACATTGTCAAGAATTCCTATCTTTCATTTTTTAAAAACAAGCTCCAGAAAAAAATCCCCACAGAAGTTCTGTAGTGCATATTTGAATGCTTTTGTTGTAGCCTCATTAAACTTGGCTTGTCTGCAGATACAGCTGGCATGTTATTAACTGTGCTCCAGGCTTGGGGAAGCCAGAAAGCAGCCTCCACCCCCTGGTGCCGGCTGGCTTTAGGGAAACGTGCCAGCATGGGTTGGTCCTCTTCAGCTGGCTGGCTCTGGGATGCTGGCTGGAGCATCTCGGCATGGCCCCTGGGTGGCGGGGCTCAGCCTGCCGGCCGGCGGGACGGCACCCCGGGCTCCCGGGGACCGGCCAGCAGCGCTCAGCCCCGGCCCCTGGCAGCAGCAGCGACCCACCCAGGTACGTGTCCTCCTGGGACGGCCTCAGCCGGGTGCCTGTGTGGTCCGTGGGCGTCTCACGCCTTTCTTTGCCGTAGGCTGGCAAGAAGCAAACTAGGGATCATCTGCCAAGCAGTTCCTCTGTTCTCAACAAACAGTATTGGACTGAACCACTCAAATAAACTGAATAAGGGAAATATTTTCTCTGCACCTGCTGGAGAGGCTGTTGCTCTCCAAGCTGGGCTTGCACATCAGAGGACCTCTATCAGAGGTTCAAGCAGCTTCTGACTTTCTTCAAAGCTTTGGCAGCAAGTATGTACATTTTGAATGCTGTTTCATGTAAGTAATTTTAGGAGGTGCTTTTAATAATAGGGTAAATTCTATAATTTCATATTCAGTTAAAAATTGTTGAAAATCTACTTAGTAAAAATTTAATCAATTACATGTATTAAATATAGGTCATGTTATTCAAACATCTTGCTTATTACAAGCAGTTTTCATTGTCTTAACTAATTTGGCATTTTCAAGGCACTTGGTCTGTTCCTGCTAAATACTTTGTAGGGAATTCAAGAACTTTGTAATCTTTAAACATTCCAGCAGCCCCTTCCTGACACAAGAAATTGTTATTTTTATCATGAAATTATAAAGTCGTCATTCTAATTTGGCTTAAGTTTTGACTGCTACTGGACTGCTTCCTTCCTCCCTTCCATCTCCTGCCTTATGCTGGTAAAAGGTTTGTGTTGTCTTTGGGAGCTGACATTGCTGACAATTAAAGGGATTGATTTTTAGTCTGTTCAGCTCCCAGATATGGTGCCCTATGGAGCTGCACAAGCTTTATGTCAACATGAGAGGAACGAGAGGTCAGTGTTTGGGGGAGAACTCAAGACCTTCCCCATTAACAGCCTGAGTTATTTTGAATGATAATTACCGTGGCTGCACTGATTTGCCTAATGACGTGCATGAAATTGGAGGAACAGCCAAGGTCCTTAATCCAGGTGGGTTTTGTTGTGGGTGACATCAGTAATGGTAGGAGTGAACTTCCTCCTGAAAGCGTCATTTTTTGCTATGTGGGTCCATCTCTTCCTTAGGCTTCCTAGAAAATCGTTCTCAGCCATAATGATGAAAGACTTTTTGGCTCTTCTTTTTGTTTCTACTCAATTACTGTTACACTTGCTGAAGAGGACATAAGGAAAGGCTGTAGAAGCCCATTGCTTTTCTCTTCTCCAGGGAATCTGTTACATTAAACATTTGAATAGATTTTTGAACATAATTCCCAGTCATTTCCTCTACAGTGAACTCAGTTCACTCATGCAGACTTTGTACTTAATGATATCTCTTAAAATAAATGAGATTTGATATAATTTATACTAAATGGTCATTTTAGAAATCTACATCTACTAATTATTCATTAGAAAATTTCGAAAGACAGAAGTAAATTCCCTTTATGAACTTGAGTCTACAGAAATAAAAATACACACACCTGTTTCTTTTCTTCGAGCAAAACTGAATAGAGGTAATTTACTGCACTCCAAGAGTAGTGTAAGCAGGTTTGAAGTATATTGTTCAATCTTCATCAATCAACCATAGCAACCAACCAAGCCCAAACCAGCCAAAAATCCAACATGCATCTAGGACAGTTATTTATGGTAGTACTTAGCTTATGTTCTGTCTCTGCATCATGTGGGATTGTGCTTTTGTGTGTTCTGGCTGTGTGCTTGGGGTGGCCACTCTCTGCCCTTTCCTCTCCCTGGTGCCTGTGCATGTGTCCCTGTGGTCTCTTCTTGAAAGCTTTCTCCTCGCTTGCTCCTTTCTGGACTGTCCCATTTTGCATTTTGCTCCCAGCAGTCTTCTCTCTGTTGCTGTGCTGACATTTGCCCTTTCCCAGCCCCACATGAAACAGAGTCATTCACAGTTTATACATTTAAGTTACACCTTGCTGTGTTACTAGTTTCTCCTGGTTTCTCAGCTGCAATTGCTCTCCTGTCCATTGTCCAGGGCTGGCTCTTCCTTGGAGCTCTGTGCATGTGCAGAGCCTTCCTTGGCCCATCCTGTGGGGACTGGCAGATCTCCTCGGGATGCTGGGAGAAGCCACACTGCTCCTTGTGCTGCTTTGGAGGCAGACTCAGCTAGGTTCAGATGAGCTAAGGACACATGCCAGTCAAATCTTTGTTCACAAAACGGAGAAAATTATTCAATTTGCATCCAGATCCAACCTGGATAGCTGCTTGATGTCACCTTACAGCCCTTCACTACTCCTTCCTCTCTTACACACACTTACCATGGTTTGTTTTACAAGAGCTGGTTCATGTAGGAACTGTATCCCAAGGTGTTTTGATGGTATTGAGTGTAACTGGGTTTGATTTGGACCACAGCCTCTGGTACATAGAAATAAAGCAGATAGTATTCCTTGCTTTTTATGGTGGACAAACTGTCATCTTTAGGAGGCAGTCATGATGCTGTTTCACTCTTCACACAACATAAGACAAATTCAACCCAACATTTAAAACAAAAGGAAATGAAAGTAAGTAGAATTTTCTTGTCTCATAGCTTAAATAAGAGAATACTGAGTTTTTTGTCTGCCAGAAAACTGGAAATGGGAGGGAAGATGCTTTCACTTGATAAATAGGTATGCATATACATATCTGTGATGTACAAAATGCCTCATTTTAGGTTAGTCAATTCAGTTTTGAAGACATGACTAGCTAAAATTGACTATTGAAAATAACATCATTACTTTGGGGAGAATCTCAATTAGAAGAGAAATGAGGAAAGCCAATTCTTGCAGCAAGTTGGGGGAGAGTGATTTTGTATGTGGCGCTGAAGTTGGAAAAAGTGCAATCAGAGCTAGCAAAACTCCCTGTTTTTCCAGAGGTTGCCACAGTAATTGGCCGTGCATGTCCGGATTGCCGAGTGACAGGCGGGAGGCTCAGCTCTTGGAGGGCTTGGCCTCTCCGAGCAGAGAGGAGAGGAAAGGAAGGGAGGATAGGGAGAAAAAACAATTTGTGAACTTGCCCCTTTTGAGATAGCAACTGCTCTTCTCCTGTGCCCAGGATCATTGCAAACAGCCAGCAGCTGCATCCCACTCTGCTTTTGCTGTCAGCAAATGTCACTGCAGAAACCTCCGTAGTTTCAAGGAGCCACTGTTTGTACACAGGGAATAGAGGAAACTCATGGAAATTTTGTGGTGTGTGGGCTGCTCTGGATTTTACTGTGAGGATGGGAGATCTTCACAAATGTTTTAAATTAGGCTATGCTTGATAATTCTGGTGGTATGGACCCCAACCAAAATTTCAGGGAAAAAAAGAAAGTTGCTCTGTTAAAGCAGACATGAAAAAAAAAATGAAGGGCTTAACTTTTGTCCTGAGGGTGATAAAACAGCACCACACAGCTGAAAATCAATCTGACCTTCACCCACGTGATGCTGTTGTCTCAGTCTGTCTTTCATTTCCTTTGGTTGAGTGAAGGCCACGGCATTCAGTAGGGAGAAAAGCCAGAGGGAGGTGTGGAGAATCCTGTTTTCTCTGGAAAGGCTTCGGTGCTTGCATAAGTTCACTCTATAAAGAGAGTTGCTGCAAAACTTTGAATTATTTCATTAAATTAACTAAAAAAAAATTCTTCTCTTAATAAGCAGCAGTCACATTAAGGTAAAGAATATATGTGCTGTAAAAAAACCTGTGTTTGTGATATAAAACATTCTGTTTTAATTAAACCTAGAATTAGTCAGTGTTTTGAAATGAAGGCTTCATGCAGCAACAGGATACCTGCACATTCATTTAAAGCACAGAAATTTGTACCCAAAGGGGAGAAAAAAGGCAATTATTTTTTCCAGAGATATTTGAACATTATGTTGCGAGGTTTGCACAAACAAAGGTACCCAGATACCAAGATATTTACATAAATAAATCAACAGTTAGGGCTTGTGTATAAGCAATACTATTGATTTTCAAAACAGAGGTACAGTTTCAATTCGTGAATTACTCATTTTGCACGACATCTTGCAGAAGTAGTTCCCACCTCATTTTCCTGAAGAGAGAGGAAGAACTGAATGAGTGGGTAAAATCTGTGCAGAAATTAATTCTGCTAAACAGAATCAAGAAAAGGGAAAACTACATGCATAAGCACATCTTGATGTTTTTTGACATCTTGAAAGCAATTAAAAGTGTAATTCATAGCTGTTTATCCAATCCCCTGCTTCTTCCATCCTTGTTGAATTTAAATGCAACCCAAAACCAAGAAGTTCCCAGCTAATTCTCTTGGAAAGCAATAAGTTTTCCACACTGGTTTTACAAAACTAAGATTACTGTAAATTCTGCCTACCCTAAACTGCAGTTTTTCTGATTCAACTCATTACACATGGATAATGTCCTTTCATGTCAGTCATAAACTACTCTGTTACTTTATATTTTTGTGCCATATATTCCCTAGCTACTGTAACATGGAGAGGGAGAGAGAGGGCTGCCTGTTATTTTCTTTGTTCAATAATCGTTGCCTGTTTTAGGAAGCTCTATAAGGAAAGTAATCTTCTTGTTAAAGAGATAATGGCAGAGATTGGATGTGCTACAGAGATGAATCTCTGGTTCATAAAGTTTAGAATGAATCAATTTGTTCATTAATCTATTTGGAATAATAGATATTAATTTTTTACTGTAGCATTTTATTTAAGTGTGGTTTGTCTGACGTACTGCCCATCGCAGATGCTTTTACATGGTATTAAAAACCCCAAGATGGTAAATATAAAAGATATTGGGACCTTTCCCTGGCAAGCTCTTCTACTCAGGTCTCCGTGTGATATGCCAAAATGCCATTTGCATAAATACAGAATTTAATAAGTTATCATTCTGATTAACGTCATTAACTGCTTAACTACTGTAGAAATTGGCTTCCAAAGTTGCTTGTTGGTAGCTGTTGCTCTCCACGTCATTCCATTTGCTGTCTCACTGGGGATAATGGTATGCAAGGGAAAGCAAGAAGGTCAAGGATCTTTTTGTTTAGTCTCTTTGCACATTAAAAGTTCTATTATGTGTTTGTATTGCATGTGGTTTCCAGTCGGTTGGCTACAATGCTTTCAAGATCCATTGATGATGAGTTTGTGAGGCTAAATATATCTCGTGGATTATGACTACCAAGCTATCACTTTGTGCAGCAGTCAGGGCCAATATTTAACAAGTGTTTTTCACAAAGAGGAATTTTGAAATAGAGTCAAATGATCTTACAGAAGGGGTTAACAGAAATGCCAGTGGAGAAGATGACAGCAAATGCTAGGTCTGTGCTAGCTGTGGGGGAGTTTGGGGCTCTGCTATGTGGTTTGTGGGGGAAGTGGTTCTTAGGTTGGGGTTTTTTGGGTTTTCTGGGGGTAGAGGAGGGCTGTGGTATTGTTGTGAATGGCACCGCGGCCACAAAGCTGAACGGGTTGGAAAACCGAGTGGAGTCGTGTCCAGCCATGCCTTTCTCTGCCTGGCACGGCAGAGTGCAGGGATGCTCTCCCCCAGCGCGGGGCCGGGCGCGCTCACCCTGCGGCTCCGCTGTGTCCCCACGGCTGGCACTGACCCCACGGCTGGTACTGACCCCACAGCACTGCTGTGTCCCCACGGCTGGCACTGACCCCACGGCTGGCACTGACCCCACAGCTCTGCTTGTCCCCACAGCTCTGCCGTGTCCCCACGGCTGGCACTGACCCGGGCTCAGCTCAGACCTTTGCTGCTCCTTGCCCGACATTTAAGGGAATGCACAACCAGGCTGCAGGATGCTGCCATGTCTTGAGGGCTGGCACAGCCACCTTGCTTGTTTTCACTCTCTAGCTAGTAGACTGACCTTTTAAAAAAACAGTTTCAGCTGCTGTGAAACATTGACAATAGCTTTAATAGATTTCGTTTTAGAATTAAATAGCTCTGGTTCCATTTCGATAATGTAAACTAGCAGCCATGAGCGTGCTTTTGCTGATTGTTTCAGGCTGTGTACAAACTCGGGCAGACGTCACTGCCTCCTTGTCAGGCGTTAGCCCAACATGCTCACTTTCTTTAAAAATGAAAGCAGAGATTTTATTTTTTTTTTTAGCAATTTGTGTTCTGATTGACTTCTCCTGAGTACCTTCACACCTGTCAAGTGAATCCAGTGTGCTTGTTCCCAAGGGCAACCTGACATCTGGGAAATTCTGCCTCAGCCCTGACTGGTCCCCTTTGAAGCATCTTTGGTATTTTGAACTGAAATTAAGTTACACCATCACACATCATCCTTTGCATTATTCTGTTTTGCTCCAGTATACCCCTGCTTTTATAAATTTCAGTTTAAGTCCTGCTCTTGAGCTGTTTCAGGAGTGTTGCAGTTATCTGTAAGCTGTCTTGCTTTTTGCTGTGGGGCTGGTAAGCTCAAAAACATCTGCAGGCAGGGTCAATCCAGCTTGCTATTCTTCAGAGAATATTTATGAAGTTTCATAAGGCTTGGACCCATACCCACACCCATCCTAGATGCAGTGTCTACAGATTTATCCCCAGAGCCTCTTACAAGCATTGCTTGTATTACTATCTAGAGCTATCCCACTGCAGAAATCCTCAGGAGAGAGAAGTGGACAAGAGTACTTAGAAACATCTGTTAAAAATTCAGACAAACACTCCACTGTCACTAGAAGCAGTTGGGACGGGACGAATGATATTTACCATGTGGTGCTACAGCAAAAAAGGGACATTTTCTTTTGTTCCTTCACTTTTCCTTAAAAATGGATAGTTTGGTCAGTAGATACAGAAAAATGCCTCTGCAGAGCACACTTGGGGTGTATAGCTGCTTGTAACCAGTGTCACAAACTGACTCCAGAGCCAAGCCTGGCGGTCTTGTGGGAGTGCTGTTTCCCGAGTGCTCACATTTGATTCATCACGCGCTTTCTATTTGTTTCAAGAAACCCTGCATTAATTGTGCAGACCTAGAAAGTGGTGACATTAGGAAATAAATTGACTTCAACATGACTTTTCCAGTGCTTAGGCAAAAGGGAAGAAAAAGTTGCAGCAACAAATCTAGTGGATGAATTCTCCAACTGGTTGCTGTTTTGTGTGTGGCTACATTCTGGATTCAGTGAGTACTTGATAAATGTTGTCATTTGTCCTTGATGATGTGTCATGAAGTTACAGGCAATTTGGCAGAGAAAATAAGTTTTCTTGAGTATGAGGCCAGACTTGCGATGATGTGTTTCTCCACTGAAGTCCAGCTCAGCCCTCCACCCGACCCCATTCCCCACAGAGCACTCTCCATTCCCCTTTCCCATCCTCTGCCTACCAGCAGGACAAGCAGCAGAATGAGTGGTGCTGTCCGGCCGGGTAACACACGTGTGCTGATTGCCTGGGACAGGCTCAAGAGCAGGGATAAGTGCTGACTCTGCTCTTAGCCTGTCTCTCAGCAGAGACATGAACTGGGGGCTCTGCCCTACCCAATCAAAGGCAGGTTCGCCGATCTTAGAGAAACTCAATTTCTATCCGAGAAACTCAATTTCTCTCATAGCCCTGTATCCCCAGTACGGTGTGATTCAAAAGTTAATAGGAAGGGACAAACAGTTAAGACATATGACAGGCAATATGATGACATAAACCTTGTTTTCTAGGATGCCAGGCTGAAAAAATGAACACAAAGCTCCCGAGAATAACTGAGTCACTTCAGATTGAGACTTGATGGACAATGCTGGCTTTGTTATCACTCTGCAGGTAGCGAGGGGATAGGGTTAGGGAGAATTTCCAGAAAAGTAGGGGAGTTGTTATTAGAAGGGTAAAGCTTCCACTGCCACGCATCTCCTGTAGTGGACCCTGCATTACCCTGGTCCCTCCTCCTTTTAGGAGCCTTTTGAGGCAAAGTCTTCTGTGACAGGAACATCTCTCAGGTCTTTTAATCTGCGAGCTGCCAGGTGAAAGAATGGGGCTAGGGAACAAAAGACACTCAGATACTGCAGACAAGCTTTTGTAGGATCTGCCACGTCAGCTGTCTCTTATAAGGTCTGCTGTATTTTCTGTTGATGGTGTTCTTCCCCCGAGGATTTTCCCACACCTGGGAATGCCTGCCATAAGCCGCACTGATATTTTCCTCAATGCCTTTCATTTCTGTGTACAGATGGAGCTGGGATATCACACACTGTCCTTGTCCTTATTCTGTTCTGCTCCTTGGCAGTCACAGCTTTCCTGGCTGGAAGCTTTCATCCCACCTCCCTCTCAGCCCTTTTCAGGAGCGGCTTTGCAATTATTTATAAGCTAGCTTGTCCTGTTTCCTGACATTTTCAGTGTAGTCTGTGGAAGAGTAAAGCTAAGTATATGTTCTCAGGTTTTACAGGAAGCAGAAAACTTGAACTAAATGTTGGTGGTCTGAGTTAGCAAGATATTCTTAATTTTTAGGGTGAGGAGGACCATCCCTTTAAATCAAAGGTCAGCTGGGTGGAAAATGTTCTAGTGTCCTGTAGCTGCCTCTTGCCTTTAAAATGTTTGGAGATTCTGGAGGGGCAGGCAGCTCACTTGCACACTTGTCAAGGGGAGGCTGGCTGTCCTGCTTATCTTGTATTCCTACTCCCTATCCCCGAGCAGGTTTTCTCTCTCCTTCCTCTTGTCACATGTCAGAATAAGACATCCTGTGATTTACCTAATTCACCTTCCACTTGTGTGCTGAGGCTTGAGATTTTCCAAAATTCAAGAGGCAAAACTGTAATAATTTTGGCCTCAGAACTGCTGGATGCACCTTTAGATTTTTTGTCTGAGATAAATTTCTATTCAGGCTGAAGAGAGCAGCATTTTCTTGTTATGCTGCTGCAAATAGACGGGAGGAGTGACAAACTTTTCTTCCGGAAGTAGTAAGGTGGACAGGCTTGTCTGCTGCCCAGTGCTACAGACGTATGTACTAATTCACCCCCTCCTCTACCACATTGCTGTTTTGGTTGCCTACATGCATATGTGAGAGAGAATTATAGATCTCCCAGCTACCTTCTATTCCAAAGATAATTAAAATACAGTATATTCTAAAGAGATGCTTACCCCCTCCAACCTTATA
>NC_142254.1:8965000-9032500 GCF_052056855.1 Sturnus vulgaris | reverse complement strand
CACTGCAATATTTGCACAATAAAACTGTTGAGTATGTGAACTTCAGTATAGAAACTACTTGCTGAGTCTTTCTGATGGTGCTGTCAGGGACACGATACTACTGAGTCAGTCCAGTGGTTTTAATTGCCCTTTCTCTGGTGAACTGTAAGCACTGTACAAAGTGAAGGGGGAAGAATGCCTGCCTCTCCTATCTAACACTTGGAGGCCTGAGCAATGGTTGTGGATTTGCCATCAAGAAATAATGGAGGTAGTGGAGATGCTCTCCCCCCACACCACTCCCCCTTTGCCCTCCTGGCCCACTTTCCCCTTTCCAGACCCTTTTCCATATGAATGGCATCATCTGCAAGACTTGGGCTCACCAGCAAGAGATGAAGAAATTTCACCTTTACATCCCGAGGTCTGGGACATTTTTTTTGTTTCCATCTGCTTTCTGTGTAGGTTTTTGTATTTACATTTCTTAGAGAGTTTCTTTGTGTTAATAGCCCTCTTCCTTCTCAGAGAGCAATAATCATTTTGTTCTCTGCAATGCAATTTTACGATCAAGCACTTCTGATCTTTTCAAACTTAGCTCTATTTTATATGTGTATTGTTAAAGACTTCTTTATGCCCTTGGTGCTGTGGTGCTTAAGGAGCCCTTTGTGCTTTGTGTGTGGCCATTTTGTTTGTACCTCAGCCTCTTTCTAACCTGATTCTGCCTCCTCTGCTCTTTGGTTGGGTGGAGGGCAGCTTGTAAGTGAAATTGTTAACACTCACTTGATGGGCTTACAGGGACCCCCGCAGATTGCAGATGATGATAGTTATGATGTGGACATAGGTAGGTGTAATAGCAGATTTGAACCTATTAAGTTCTTGATCATCTTGTTATTCTTGAAACTTTGCTGAAACTCTAAATCACCTATTTAAAAAGTGTTTTTTGCATTTAGTGTAGAAGATACAAAACAGTTTATCACGCTGGAAAATACCAATCTGAGTTTTACAATGCATTTAGTGATGAGATATTTGAGTCTTATTGTGTGAGGCATATAATAGAAATCTGGGGGGAGGAGAAGAAAGATGAAGACACATTGGTCTTAGTAAGAACTGACCAAATCCACTTTATTCTTCATCTGTGGTGGAGTGTTAGGAGGACAGTGGGTCTCTATTGGTGTGACAGGGATCTGGATGAGTGGAAAGAATAGACTACAGCCTTCAGATTCTCCCTAAAATCGACCCATGGTGTCTGATCTGAAATCTTTTTCTCTCAAGTTTTCCGCATGAGGGGAAGAGGGAATGGGAAGGGAGTTTTGTCACTGAAACACACAGCTAGGTACAGGTGATGGAGAGGTGTTGGGGTTTACCAGTCGGACAGCTCCTTAGCCATGGCCCTCCAATGGCTCCACTGTAGTTGTCATTCTCCTTGGAACTTCATGGATTTTTAAAGAAAAGACCAAACTGTTTTCAATGGTGCCAGAGAGATTGCAGTTTAAAGCCACATGATTAAAAATAAGTTTCTTTAAAGCCCTGAATTCTGTTTATAAAAATAGATGTTGAACATACGGTACAACATAAAAATCCATGTGGTCCTGCAAAAAAAAAAAAGTAAAAGTAGAAAGCACTTTAGCCTAAACCAGATGTGCAAAAGAGAGCTCCTAAACGTATTTTGTATTTTTTATTTGTGTGTATGTGTTTGTGTATGTGGGAGATATTTTTGGTTCCTGCTAGGCTTCTTTGCAGCAAAGCCCCTTTCTAGAATTTACTTTCCTTTATTAGAGTTGCAGCTCGGCTTTGTGTGGGCCTCTGGGGGTTTTGGCCAGCCGTTGGCAATTTCTCTCAGACACCCAATTACCCCTGACGTCAATGCCGTCTCTCCCATCTCCCTTGGGTGCCCACATTTTTTCCTTTGTAACACTAATAGCTGACTAGCTAAGTGCCTGTTATTTCCTTGGCAGAAGATTTGATTGTGTTTTGGGCCGGATACTAAATCCAAAAACTATGTAAAAATGTCAATAGGTGAGTGCACATTGATTTCGGTTAGTCACAGTGATATTTGAGCCCCTTTGGGGGCTCTGTCTGGGGAAGTATTTTACAAGAAAGATAATATAACAGAAAATTACTGGAGCTGCACAGGTCTCTGGTGGATTTCTTAGGGGCCTGCTAAGTTTCTGTAGAATCAACAAATGCTTTATTAATCTAAATTTGCGGTTTTGTTGCTGCCTCTCTTCAGACGGCTCGGGCTCGCCGGAGGAGGCTCGGCGGGAGCGGGGCGGCCGGCGGCAGAGCCGGGCCCAGGCCGGGGGGCGGCGGGCAGGCCGGGGGAGGCCGGGGGAGGCCGCGGGCCCCTCGCCGGCCGGCCGGGGCTGCGGCGGCAGATAACGCGGGGGACGGAGGGGGTCCCTGCCAGCTGTGCGGGGCCGGCGCTGACTGGGAGCGGCTGATAAGAGCCCCGCGCGGCAGCCAGCCGGCAGCGCCGCTCCGCCAGCGCGCTGCGGGGCCGCGCCTGCCAAAGAAACTTAAACACCACTGCTCCGGGGGCGGCGGGGAGGGCTGCGCTGGAAGATAATGGTAATTGATTGAATCAAAGTCGCAGAGCAGCCTTGTTTTTCCTCGCAATTAATTTTTTTTTTTTTTCTCTAATTTTCAGACCGAAGTATCCGAAGAGCTCAGGTTGCACCGAGCACACGCTGCACTAAAAGATAATAAGCACATGCCCTCTTCAGCTTTTTGGGGGAAATTCAGGCCAAGAAAAGGCACAATTAAATAAAACGCACCCCCTTAAAGTTATGAGCACACGGCTCCAGACTCAGCAGAGCGTGCTCTTAAGGACAGGGAAAATCAATAGGTTTTTCAGGTCGCCAGGCTGTGTGCTAGCTGGCTACCATTGACTAGCAGTCAATTTTGCCCACAAAGCCAGCAGATAGTGACACCAGAGAAGGGGATTGTCAGGGGACTGAGTTGTGCGGTGTGCACACATTGGGCATTTCTGCAGCCCTTCTTTCTCTCTTGCTCCCCGCCACAACGTCATACCCCACAGCTCAAGATACATGTAGAGGAAGACAGAGATTGATGCCATTTGTATTTTTATATCGGTTGCTTTGCCGGTTTAGTTTAGCCAGTTTGGATTGTTTTCACAAGCAACTTGCCAGTCAGAATTTTTTCTTCTCTTTTAAGGGGATTCCCCCCAATATAGTGTTCAGGAGTAGTATAGTAGTAGTATAGTTGTGTGCTTTGAGTAAATAAAACCTTTTAGTCTTTGGCAATTGCATCTGCAAGCAGTAAAATCTTATGTCAGCACAGCGTGTAGAGTGCCGGATACCTAATAGCTAGTAAACCATTTAAAAAAAGTCTTCTGCTTGATCAGATATAGTGCTTAATGTATAGTGCTGTATCTTGCCCAGCACGTAATTAGTACTGAGAGTGGAAAAGCCTCCCCTGTGGACCATGACACCACAGACCTAAACTGGCATTTTTTTCACACGTTAGAGTTTTCTTTCTTTAGTGGAGGACATTTCTTTGCTTGTTTTAAAAATCATTCTTTAAGACTTAACAGACTGTATTAGCGTATTGTGTATCTTAAATGAACCTTGCAAGCTCTAGCAGTGTATTCTTCTTCCCATATAGGCACTGTGTACGGTGAGCAGGCAGGCAGTATTGTAGTGCCAGAGAGATCAAACGTTGGCTAGGAAAAAAAAAACAACAAACCCAACCCTAACCTGGGAAATAAAATTAACCAACCCACTTTTGCAGTGATTTTGTTGGATCCCATCCTGGAACAAGTGTATGTATGGATGTGCTAGGAAAATGAATGGGCCTTATTGAGGTAAGACACTGTGGTTTATCTAATCATGAAGAAGTTGGGATTTTCACTAGAGCTCTGTCATGTTTTCCTCAGCATGGCAACAGAAGATTTCTTTATGTGTGGGCCAGATTCATGGGATTTCTTCCCAACTAGTGAAAGCTTGGAATATTTGCTATCTGTTTGGGCAGGAGCAGGGTATCCTGATATCCTATCAAACAGACTAATAGGTCTCCTCTGCTGAAAGAGCTGGTAATCTGCCTTGTCATGACCACTGGTTATGAAAGGGACAAGTCAGCTGTGAAGAAAGAGGACTTTCTTGAAGGAACCATGTAAAAACTTTGGCCTATTGCCAACACAACCATTGCTGATCAACTTTGGCAGGGACATGGCTCAGATTAGAGACTCCTTGTGTGGAAAAAAGGGTTTTTTTCTTTTTTCTTATAGGCTTGAGAGCCTACTGGGTTGCTGTTGCTGACCTCCCCTCTGACGTTTCAGGTTCCAGTATAATTAAACCCACAAATGTAATGTTGTCTTGTCTCTTTAGCCACTGTGATATGACTGGCAGGTGACACTGTCCTTCTCTACCTTAAATACAGCTGGTGAACTGCTCCTGGGCAGTCAGATGTTTTTAGACTCTAGCAGTGCTTGGTAGCACCCCTTTCATCCTCCCTCCTCCCAGCTTGGCCAGTGTGCTCAGCCCGTTGGTCTCAGAAGTGCTGACAGCAATGTGGAAAACAAGTGCCAAAGCAAAAGTACTGTGAGGTCATTTGGATAGATAAAAGTGAGTAAAATTCATGGAGATAAGGTGCACCCACTCAGCACCTGCCCACCTCTGGGCTCCTCTGTGCTAAGGCACATTGCTGCCAGCGGGGCTGCTGCCAGGCTCTGCTGGCATCGAGCACTCTCTGGGCTGAGCCAGGGGTGTGGGGAAAGGACAAAACCAGCTTCTGTTGGAAAGATTAAAAAAATTACCCCATTCTAAGATGCAATGCTGAATTTTGGGGTGTGAGCCAGTCTGTAGGGCACTAGCAGTCACAGGCAGCTGGAGGAGCTGGCCTCTCGTGAACCAACTCCTGAAATTAGAAGGGGGCAGGTTTTAACTTAAAACCGAAACAAAGAGCGGGGCTGGCTGTGCTGTCCCAGGCGCATTGGTGGCTGTAGGTTTTCCTGTGTTGTGTCACCTCCAGTGCGGGTCTGGCTGTGTGAGGCACAGGCACAGCAGAGCCACCGCAGCAGGACGGACACGCTGCACTCCCCATGTGAGGTGGGACCTGTTCTCCTGCCCCACACGTGTCTGTGGGGTGCAGAGGGGCCAGGGGCTGCAGTGGGCAGTCAGGGCGTGGGGAAGGGGAAGGCGAGGTGAGGCAGGGGTCAGTGGTGGCATTGGTGGGAAGCAGGTGGCTAGCACTGTGTTGGGGACACAGTGGGGCCGGTACCTCTGAGGACAGAGGAAAGGAGGCTGTGGGACAGCCTGCAAATACCAGGGGAGTTAAAATACCTTAAAGACATCTTCTGTCTGGGAAACAGACTTGTATGCTTGTTTATCACATCCTAGCTTCTAAATGTACAATAGGACACAAAGGACACACTAGAGGAAAAGCTGGGTGAATTTTCAGAGCAGTGAAGGTAGGAGAGTAGTAACAGGGTAGCAGCTGCTTGGGATGTGGCAGCGAGAGAGGAAATATCGGCATGGAGGGGAGCAGAAAAGGGAAGAATGGAGAGGGAAGCATCACCAAAATGATATCTATCCCTCTGTTAAGAACTTGGGACATTTGTGAGTAAAACAACTCCTGCTTCTCCTGGAGTATTTCTTTTTCCCTACCTTTGTACAGGCCTCTGTGGCCTTGCAGCCCAGGTATTTTTCCATTCCTGGGTCTGTGTTACACCTATTACCAAAGTGTCACTAAAGTATTAGCATGGTTTTCAGGTGACTGCTCTGACAATGAGGTTGTTCTTGCCATATAATTCACAGAGCTTCACTCAAGTCACAGCCAGAACACTACACCTGCCCTGGAGAATAAGGAGGAAATTCACCAGGTTATTTTTAAGTTGATTCTGTGGAAGCATGCAGGAATATATCCAAGTTAAACTCAAAAGAAAACGATCAGATTGGCAGCAGATTTCATCAGGTTTATAGTTGCATTAGGAATCTCACATGAATCTTTAAAAATGTTTTAGAATTGAAACATGAGATTTTGAGAAAACTTGTCACACACAAATGATCAGTATGGCTTTGTATCTCCTACAGGACAAGTAGGCAAGTTCAGTAGGGCATCAGTTACTCTATGTTGAGATAGACATGTGACCATAAGCACTGGAGCAGTGTAAATAGCCAATAAGAAGCATCAGAGTTCTGCTTTGTCTTTTGGTTGTGTGCAAGTATGCAGGAGACTTGTGAAATTGTTCTTTCATCTCTGGTGGTGCCAGGTTTAAGGAGTGTTAGCTGAGCAATAGTGCCTTTCTGAAGCACATAATCTTTAATTTTTCCCCCCTAATCTTTGAATATGTGTTAAATTCACCTAGGTCTTCTTGTAATTTTGACAGTTTTTTGTTTTTGGGGTTTTTTCCCAGATCTTCAGTGGGCAGCAGCCTCTCCATTGCCATGCATTGATGCTCTCTTTTATATTGCTTTTAAAGACCCCCATTGTCCCTGGTCTTGTACTCACAGAGCTGGTAGACAAAGCAGTTGGCGAGGAAAGTGAATAACTTCAGGAAGGGATAAAGTTGTATGCTCTGACCATGGAGATGACAGAAGTGTAGAAAGGATGGCTAGAGGGTAAGCAAGGTCTTGAAATTGGGGAAGCTGATGGATTGTGTTCCAGAGGAAGGTTAGAGTAACAGGACTGGAAATGGGGGCAGAGGATGTGAGTCAGGGTGGGAACTGCCAAGAGGAAGATGAGAAATGTTAAAAAAGCACAGGGAGAGAAGGAGGGGAATAGACTGGTAAAAGGTAGAGTGGATCTGGAAGCAGCAACTAAAAAGTGAAACACACAGGCTAAGATAGTTGACTCAGAAGAAGAGGTGGGAAGTGTAAGATGAAACGAGCAACTTCAGCAAAGGATAATGTCTTCCACTCTTAAGAAAGTCCAAAACTTAGTAGAAGGAAGAAATGCTTCTACTTGATTTTACTTTCCTGTGATTTTGGCCAGGCAGTTCTTTTCCAACACTGATGGCTGTCTCATGATTTCCCTGAGACGTTGTCATAGAAATAGACACGGAAAGCAAATGTCCTGCTCCTAGGAAGCATGGTCAGGTCGTGTCTTCTCTACCCAGTGAGAGATGGGCTTCCAGTAGGCAGCCTATTAGAGAAATTTTTTTGGTAACGTATCCTAAAAAAAAAGTTATTGAAAATGACTGGTGAATTTCTTCTGGTACCAAAAAAACAAGACTTTGAGAAACAGTTTACATATCTCCTTTCCAAACTAAATTACTCTGTGATTCAACCTTCTGCGGAAAAGAAAATGTGAAGTTTGAGTTTTGTTTCTGGTGCAGGTTGAAAAGGCTTAATGAGTAGTGATCTGTTCTAGCAAAGTTAGATGAGAACCAGGTGATTGACTTTCACATGCAAAATAAGAATCCACTATACCAACAGAAAATATTGCCTGAGTTCCAGGGTAAAATAACTCAATTACCTCTGCAAGATGCCCTTCTCGTGGATTAGAGTCAGCAACCACTTGAGGATGTCCCTCCCTTTGCAGGAATACCCTTGGGTTTCCAGAGAGACAGGAAAAGGCACATATGCTCTTAGTGACGGCAGCTTGAGCTCATTACTCTGATTTTTAGATATGCTGGCATTGTCTCAACAGCCTGCATTCACATTTACTTATCTAGGAGAGAATGTGTGCTCAGCCTGCTCCAGTTGTGTCTGAGCTTGAGCTCAGGGCCCAGACAAAGCACACCATGGCTTGAGCAGCACCAGCATTGGACTCTCAAAGATGCAAAGGCAAGACACAAAGTGGAGGTAGCTCTCCATGCAGATTTTTAACTTCTGGCAGTCCTGTTGGTGATCCCACTGTCTCCTGAGGTTGTCTGAAAAATGCATCAAAAACAGTTGAACTATTAGTAAATTATTCCCTCCCATGAATGAGCGTGTAAGTATTTTTCTAATGAGATGAAAGAAAATGAGTCTTATTCTGCACCATCCTTATTAGTTTGCACTCCAATTAATTCCTTCATGTTAATTCATTTTGGAGTGTTTTGGAAGATTTCTCAGCATCTACCAGTACATTTTGTGGGACAGTCTATGGAAAGGACAGAACATTTGCTGAAGAGCCTTTTACTCTATTTTCCCATTAGAATTCTCTACTCAGTGCTGAGGTTTCAAGAGGCTTTGAGTGAGCTGGTGGAGCCTCCTTTTGAACCCATCATGGATTTTTCTTTGTATTTTATTTCCTTTAAAGATTATTCCCTTCCTTATGGCAACCCCCTTTTGCCAAATGAGTAAGGCACTCCAGTTCTACCCATCTTTTGCCCCATTTACCACCTTCCAAAAAGATTGCAGTGGCTGTATGACCATATCTCAGATTTTCCCTGGAGGGATCTCTGATTTCTTTTCAATCAGTTTATTTAATTGACCATGTGTATTTCCCTGGCCCTTGTGGCTCTCTGAGTGCAGTTATTCGTCAGAAGCTGGATCTTAAGCATCCTTTTCATGTTTTACCTGGAGAATTTCTTAAACCATCTCATCTGTTCTTGGCATTTGGGGCTAAGCCCAAAAGGGAAGCTCTCTCAATCAAAAGGCTATCTAAATGGATAATGTGATACTTTGAGACCTGTAACAAGGAAGCAAATGTCCCAGTCCCACTGCTCCTGTGCTGATCCCACCAGAGCCACCATAGCTTTGAAGGCTTGTTTGGGCAGGGTTCCCAACGCGGATGTTTGCAAGACAGCTAACTGGAACTTGGTACACACGTACCTAGCATACTGCTTAGATGTAGAGCCTAGGCATGATGCCCACTTTGGAAAGCAGCTTTGTAGTCTATATCTGCTTAATTTAGTCCTCTAGCTGGCCTCCTGAGAATGGCTGTTCTCTGCATGTTAGTGTCCAAGAGCAGGAAGCGATGGAGGCAACTTTCATCAGAAAGAAGATGAAGTAACTTGGCACTCGTTGGAGTTTGGAGGATAAATTGCCTCTTAAAAGATCATCCTTACTGCTTGTGTAAGGAGTTTCCAAGCTGTAAATAGGATGGGAAGAAGGATGCCTTTGTATCCTGTGTTCCCCTTTTCTAGATGTTGTCTTGGTGACATGAGCTTCCTTCTTCAAAGTCTATAAAATTCTGTTTGAGTGCTTTTCATCCTCTAGTTTGGCATACAGCATAAACTCAAGCAAACTGACCTGAGACAGGAATGCATTTTCCTCTTCAGTGACTTCTGTCTGTGTCCACTGCTAGCATCTATATTAGGAAATACAATTTATTGGGAACATCCCAGACCTTCTCTTTTCCAGAATGTTTTTAATAGTGCAAAGCACTGTTATTTCCTAGAAAGTTTCTAGGAAATAACATCTTCTTCCACATCAGTTTTTGAATCCCTGTTCTATTACTTCCTTATGACATGTTTTATTCTGTCTTTTTAAAAATAAACATTCAGGGATTGGACTAGATAACTCCAGAGGTCCCTTCCAACTCTGGCTATTCTGTGATTTTGTGAAATATAATTAGAAAGAAATGTGCCACATTTAAGGTAAGAATAAAAGGAAGTAAATGGTATGATGCGTCACTACAGTTAATGGTCAAATATCCAGATTTTAGTCTTGAGGGCTAAGTTAAATAAAAAGAGATCATTTTAAATAACTTGACATTCCCTTAATGATCCATGAAAGGTAAATCTGAGCATTTGACTTCATTGCAATAATACAGCTAGTTTAAATTTTTATTGTTTTTAAGCCTGCAGCCAGCAGGCTGGAGTAAGTTATTTGCAGTGTATTTTTAAGTCCATATCGAAATATTAGCCATAACTGTCTGCTGTGTATAAAAAAAAGGGGGGGGGGGTGTCTATGTTTGAAGTTTAATCATGCTTCTACTTATGCTCAGTCCCAGAGCAATCCTTTTTTCTGCTGCTGAGCTCAAACAGCTAGTAGCCAGGTTTGATCTGCTGCCCCATGGAGCAGTGCCCTATGTGAATTTGAAGTTTTCTCAACCCGGGAGGCCTGCAAATAAAGACTAGCCTCAGGTAGCCAGAGCTCTCCTTCCCAAAGCAGCTCCCGGGGCGCTGCCTGGAGCAGTCCTCCTGAAATTGTTTCAGGCAATTGCTACAGACTATCTCTACTACTGCCCCTCTTACCCCTCCTTCCCTCTCCTCCTCCTGGCATAAAGGGAGGAGTTTTGGAGTCCAGGAGTCCTATTTGACTTTAATAAAATGAAGAAAAAAAATTTAAAAAATAAAAAGCAGAGCAGTTTGTAGGGAACTGGCACAGACTGTGGAAACAGGAGCCACAGCAAGACAAAACCCAGTGGCCTTCAAAACTTTTTTCCCTTCTTTCTCACCACATGACTTGGAGGATGTGGACAGTAATTAAAGGACCCCCTAGCTCTTCATTTTCTGTGCCTGGTCCTTTGATCTGGTTCGTGTCGGGTAGCTATTTTCATTGTTCCTGTCTTTTCTTTTATTCTCACCCAGCCCCTTTGATGTGAGCAATGATGATCTTTAATTCCAAAATAGGAGATGGGCAGGATAGCAGTACTGGCCTTATATAATGCATCTTTCACATCTTATTTTTAAACTTGAGCATAATAGGTGTAAGTCAGAGCCTGGGGAGCATTAACCCTTTCCATGCACTGCTGAGGAGGTTAAGAGCCTATCACTTTTGGTAACGGCAGTCAGCTTAATCTTCTGTAGATGCCTATAGACACATTTGTGAAAATGATTATTATTATTATTATTATTTTCCTGCAAATATGATGGATCTCAAAATATAATCTGGAGGGAGTTTGTCCTAATTGTTCCCATGTGGGAAAAATGTGCTGAGAAAGAACAGTAAAGCTAATGCAGTTATTCTGACTGGCTTCACTTGGCAGCACAGTGGGAGTGAAGCATACTGTTTATTAGTGTATGTTAATAAACTATAAGGGACAAGCTGCAGGTGGCGGTTTATGAACTGTTAGCTCAGGTAAGATAGATGACAACATGGAGGTTATTAGTAACATTAGCAGCAGAGAAGAGCTGGAGTTCTTAATGTTGCCTTGAAATCACAGAAGCCTGGTATGTCTCTGTGTGCTGCCTCTTCCTCACGGGACACACAAACCAAGTAGCTGCACTCCAGCCAGGGTGGGTGGCACTGGGCTGGAGCCCCATGAGATGTGGCATGTGCAGGAACCTCTCTGCCAGCCACCTGGGAGGACACTCCCCTGCCAGGCTGCATCAGGTGACACATATGACACCCCTGTGCCACACTTTGGAGGGTGGCACACAGGGCCCTCCATGCCATGCTTTGGAGGATGGCACATGTGGCACCCTGTGCTGTGTTTTGGACGGTGACACATGTGACACTCCTGTGCCATGCTTTGGAGAGTGCCACATGTGACACCCCCCGTGTCGTGCTTTGGAGTGTGGCACACAGGGCTCCCCCGTGCCAGGCTTTGGAGGGTGACACATGAGACACCATGTGCCATGCTTTGGAGTGTGGCACATGTGACACTCCTGTGCCATGTATTGAAGGGTGGCACATGTGACACCTCCGTGCCACGCTTTGGAGGATGGCACACAGGGCCCTCGTGCCATGCTTTGGAGGGTGACACATGTGACACCCTGTGCCGTGCTTTGGAGGGTGACACATGTGACACGCTGTGCCATGCTTTGGCGGGTGGCACCCCGGCCCCCTCCGTGTCGTGCTTTGGCGGGTGGCACACGCATGCAGGGCAGCACAATGGCCCCGTGTCCCTGCAGCGGGGCGCAGCCCCAGGGAGGCAGGTGGTGCTGGCGGAGCCCTGCCCGCGGTGTCCCCGGGGAGCTCCGCATTACCGCGGTCCCCATCTGCCTCGGCGGCACCTCCTCCCTCCGGGCCCCAGCAACAATGGCTCTGCTGCTGCTGCTGCGCCCTGCCCGAGCCGGCCCGGTGACATTTGCAGGGTTCAGCCGTCACAGCACAATCCGCTCGGGAAATGCAGCTGTAATTGTAAATAGGGAGCCCAGAATTTTCAAACTTCGTGTCTTGAGGCACCCGCGCCATGGAGGGGGAGCTCAGCTTTCCCCGCTGCCTTTTATTTTAGTAGTATTTGTGACTATCTGAAAATTTGGAAAACTACGGGTCTGCTGCTAAGCCACTTAAACATTAATGTTTGAACATCATGTCACTGGTTTTTGTGTTCAGAAGAAGACCTAAATGGGCACAAATGAAAAATAAAATCCCAACGTTTTCCTGGTAGAATAAATTGGAGGCAAAATATAACAAATTGTCAATAAGAAATAACAAAGAAGCAATGTGGATAACAAAGATTAAGTGTGGTAATGGACAGAGGCAGCTTGATGAGTCTCATTATATTTTAGTTTAAAGCCTGCCTTTTTGTTTTCACTCACAAAATATATATGCAGAAGTAGCTTCGTGTCTGAAACAATTTTAGATGTGGATTTAGACCTTCATGACACCCGCTCTTTTAGGGACATAAAATGTTTGTGTCGTTTTTAAAATAACAGCTGTTTATTAGATAACTTTCGGGCCCATTCTTATTAGATGTTATGGTCCTGGATCAGCAAAGTAGTTCAGCAGATGCCCAACTTGAGCACGTGATGGGACACGTAGGCTTTTCAGCCTGCACTTGCTTAAACCTGAGCACACGCTTAAATAGTTTGCTGAATAGGGGCCAAGACCAGAAGTAGTGAATACCTATAATTAATTTTGTTAAATAGCTTGCAATATGCTACTTGTTTCCATGTGCTTTTAAATTTCCCACTTGAACATTATTTGGGCTGAACTTCTGCATGTTTGTCCTTGTTAGTAGAGCTCTTTTTTTTTTTTTTTTTTTCTTTATTTTATTAAATGTATTTGGTTCCCTCAGAATATTTCTGTTAGGCATGAAGGGGAAAAAATTCTCTTCCAGTTCTTCCAGTACAGCTGATCTTTAGTACCAGTGGTTTTGGAGCTGGGGTGCTCTAAGGAAATAAGGGAAGGAAAGGTTGTGGAAAGGAATAATATTTCACTGGAGCAGCTTCTAGAGTTGGAAAAAGTAGACACACTTCTGAGACCTGGCAAAGGGATGTGGAACCTGTAATCTTGTCCACTTTTTCCAGCTATATCAGCTAATCTAATAATAGAACCTTATAGGGCGATGTAATTTCTTTTTTTAGACAGAGAAAACAAACATTGAAATTGCAAAGGGGAAAGTTGGCACCAACACATTCCTCAATGAGTACTAGGGCCCTTTCTTCACTTGGAAAGGAAAAAAAAAATCCGTCTTCCTAAAGCAACCCTGTTTCAAGGGCTCAAGCACGCCCAGATAGCCTCTAGTTAGGTTTCAGCAGTCTAATGAAGCCTGCCTTTTTTGTGATTTCACTGCACATACTCCCTGCCTGCCTTGATTGGCAGCTGGGTAGCAGACCTCTGCAGCTGTGACAATTTGCCTGAGGGAGACTGTAAGTGTCTCATTGAAACTCGCATTGTAAAATCCTCCAAAATGCCTCCCATAATATTAGGCACAGGAGAAAAACACAGGTGTGAAAAACTTTCACAGATCCCATGAGTTCAATGTCTCTTGGCAGCTTTGGTAGATTCAGTGTTATAATATAAATTTTAAACTTGCTCTTGCAAAACAGAAGTTGCTCCGTCTTCTGTCACAAGAAGTGGTGAAAACCAGCAGTGCCTGCACCGCGCTTGCCGTTCCAGGGTGATGAGGATTGGTTATCCATGGGTGAAACCTGTAACCTACCTGCTGTAACTCTGCAGCCTATTCCAGCCCAGGTGTCTCCTCTGGTGGGGCATCTCGCTGGCACAAGAGCAGAGTTTTAGGAGCTCCTTTTTCCTGAGTGAAGGCGTGGGGTCATCCTGTCCAAAAATGAACACTCATTGATTGATTCTGCTTCCAGTGAAGGAGGGATTTAAAAACCTAAGAGGTGTCTCCATGATATCAACCTTCCTATATGTTTGTACTATCATTTTCTCTTCCACAGGTTAAGTAGCTTAATGTACTCCTCACTGGCACATAGGTGAGATTCAGCATTGCCAGCATGACTGGAAGATGAATCTTGGCTTCTGAAAGCCTGATCCTTTTGCTGGTGTGTTTGTTCCCAACTGCTTGCCTGTGTGTTACAGCAACTTTGCTTCTTACGTTTGCCATAAAGGAATCTCAATATGACTGCAGCCTTAAGATCTGGCACTTCAACAGTCTCAGTAGGTTCAACACAATATTCAGGAATTAAAGTTCTGAAGAAATGCAAGCAGCTAAATTTAGACTTAAGAAACGTGCCTGATTTGAGTGAGCTGTGGGTATACTGATACATGGAAGTTTCCCTACAAGCCAGCTGGGCTTTATTTGTTGCTTAAAGGGAGGAGATTTTAGTTAAGTTGGAACATTTGATTTGCTTTCTTGAATTGTTTTTGATTAGTGACTGAGTGCAAGGTTAAGCTTTAATAACATATCCATTGTAATAAAATCATGCTGGTGAGTGATACATGTGGCTAAAAAGATTTAGATACACTAGTCTGTTAAACTAATACGATTTGGAAGTGCTCTGGAAATAAGCACATAAAATAAGAACCAAAGGCAAATTTAAAGATTTTTTTTTTTAACTCTTTCTAGGGCTAAGATTTTTGTGACCAGACTGGCCTGTTTTGGCAAACTGAGTGAACAAGGCACATGGCTGCAAGCTTGATAAAACAGAAACTGTTTTAAATTCAGTAACGAAAAGTGTTAATGCATCACTGAGTTTCTGCTGCAGTGAACTAGTGACAGACCCAATGACTAGTTAAAGCTAGAAAATAACAAATCTCAAATTCAAATGACATTCAAAAGTTTCATGAGAGACTCTCAGTACTTTTCACCTCTTCTGAGCTACAAACTTCAGTCAGTTCAAGACAAATCAAAGATGCCATAATATGTAGATTTTGTGAGTTGGTAGTTGCACTAGGGCTGAGGTTTTAGTTTCAGATTTTTATCAGGTTTTCTGCTCTCAGTGCTTTCCACAGACTGTCCTAAGAGCCACAAAACTTGTGCTGATGTATAGCGATTCAATCTACTGTAAACTACACAAGAGGGCTCAGTTTCATGCATGTGTGAAGCTTTTGTGTAAATGTTTTTAGTGGTGTCAATTTGAGGGGCTGAACTCAAAGTTCAGTTGAGCATTAGGGGTATCAATTGAAAGCTCAATTTGAGTTGCTTGCTTGTTGAGACTGGTTCATTTCACAGGAACATTTTAAACAAACTTTGTGAAGCAGTTCAGTATTATGTTCCTTATTTCATGGATGGGGAAACTGAGGCACAAAGTTATGGAGTTTCTTACCTTTGTAATGCAGTTGAGAATCCAGACATTGCTGCTGAAGTGTTATTGACTGCTGTGTGCTGCTCCTTGTCTAGCAGGGGATCTAGTTTGTCAAAGGGAAGGGGTTTTGTCTCGTCATTGAGGAAGGAAATGGATTTAAATGTCAAAGGTTGGGAAAGCCATTGTCTTCCCTTTTATGGCAGTGAACATGTCATGTTCCTCTGCTTACCAAATAAATGAAACTATAAAGGAAATGGTAGTTTTGAAAAAAAAAAACCCAGCACTGTAATCCAGAGCATCTGTTTTCTACTGTATTTTTTCCCCTGGTCTCTTTTTATAATTTACATCCAAAGCATGAAGTGACAGAATTTGGCAGACTCGGATCTGTACAGTAGAGCTTAATGGTTTTGTAGCAGGGAATAAATAAAGCCCCTCAAGCCTGCTTAGTTCTCACCCATGCACGTGAGCAGGGAGTGGGGGAAGGAGTGTTGTATTTTTCTTGGAAAAAGACCTTTTTGGTTTCTCCTAATCTGGCACCTGGAGGTCCAGCTGTGCTGGCTTGGGGCTGTGTGCAGCCTTGTGCATGGGAAAGATGATGGACAGGCCGCTGTAGAAGTTGAAATGTTTCACGTCTCTACAGGCAATATGTATAGCTGTATTTGTGAATAGTGGCAGTGCGCAGTTGGAGGTGGAATTACTCTTCAAACAATGATTTGCCAATAGTGCTACAGTCTGGGCTGGTTTCTGTTGTGAGTTGTGGGGAGGGCCAGCAGTGCCTGGATTTTCCAGCTTTGCTTGCTCGTGCTACAGCAGCCATGGAGCCTCTGTGCCTGCCATCATTGCTTCCTGTCTCCATGAGCTGACTGTAAATAATTTTTCCTGGTTTGAGTTCTGCACATAGCCTGGAAATGTGTCACTCTGGTTATGTTTGGCTTGGTCTTTTGCTAATTTATACCAGTTTCTACTTCAATATATTTCCATTGGCTTAATTCAATGGCAGTATTTATAATTTACTTGAGTATAAGTAAGAGGATTGGGTTCATTACTCCTAACAGTTTAGTAACCTTGATTAATTTTTGTTCTTCAGTTGCACAAATGCCAAGGTCAATTTGCTCTTAAACACTTGATTTTCTAGGGCATAAAATGATTCTGTATTTAAAGAAGAAAATAGAGTTCAGCTTTATTCTGCAAAGTGGTCTAGGTTGGAGGATGGTGGGTTTTGTTTGTTTGGATTACAGAACTTAGAAAATGCTGGATTAATATTTGAGAACTGAAAGATTTAAGTTGCCCTCACTGGTACTCTTGGATTCTCTGATTCATCACCTATTGATTGGCAGCTGATATGGAGTGGCACATACTTGGCCCAAAATGTTTCCAGTGCCCCTAGTAATAAGTGATTTTAATGGAGGGCTTTTCACTGCAGAGGACTCAGAGATATAGTCTGTGCTTTAATAAAGATGCTATGTCTCCACAGTGTACATTAGTCAGTGAGTTAAACAAGCATCAACATTAAAACAGACATTATCCCCTGCAGTGTATTTTCTTAGTGCTTTGTCCATTACAGCTCTCAAATGGTGAGGTTTCTAGTCCTTCCTGTTGGAAACAGCTCTTTTCTAACATTTATTGTGGATATTTTCCCAGTGCCTAGCATAAAATTGTGCTTTCTTCTCTCCTCTCGCCCTCCCCAAATGCTCAGTGGAATGCGGGGATGGTGTTTGCCGTACATGAACCCCTTGGAAGCAGTTCCTGCACCTCCCTTAGCTGTTCTTTAACAAAGATACATATAATCAGACCTTTTAACCTTTCCTCATAAATCAGTCCATCCAGCCCATTAATCACTTCTGTTGCCTTCTTCTGGATTCTCTCCAATTTGTCATCATCCAGTGGCTGGGGACAGCTCAGTGACCACAGCCCTGCATGGAGGTTCAGTACCAGCCCACTGCACCCAGAGATCAGGATTTATTTATTTTGTCCCTCTTTCCTTTTGCTTCATTCCCAGTCAGAATAGATATCCTACCCACTCTGCATAATCACTTCTTTAAAACATTTATGGAGCTAGTTTGCAGTCTTACAGATCCTCTGTCATTCTGTGATGTTGAGTTAGCAGAAGTTGAAACACCAAAGGATTGAACGTGACACTTTGTGTCTCTCCCTCCCTTGCTTCCCCTGCTCCCCACCCCAAAATAAACAACACAACTCTTCATTTGGTGCATATGGTCATGTTGAATATGAGGAAAGAGGTAGCATTAGAGAGGAAAAAAAGATGCTGAAAATATAATTGCCTAATTGTGAATCCTAAGTAGTGCAGGCAGCAGGGGCGGCCCTGACTGGAAGAAATCAGAGGGTCACTAATTCATACTGCCAACATCCTAATTAGCTGTGCAAATGTAATGTTTATATTGTTGGGGATGGATTACAATTTCCATTGTAGAATGGAAAGAAATAAATTAATTGTGTCAGTGGAGCTATGTAGAAAACACTCCTGCCACCCCATTAAACCATGAGAAGTAGCTTAGCTACTAAAAAAAGTTTTTTTTCAGGCTGATGCGCAAGTCTAATTGGGTTTCCAAAGAAAGGAACATGTTTTAATTATTAATTAGAAATCAGAGGAGTAAAAGAGTGGAAATCTGCTTCAGCTGGAGGTTTTGCTCAATGCTGGATTTCTCCTTAATAAGCTGAAACATTCCAGGCCTGCCTTAGTTAGCGGTTGGGTGCAGTGGCTTTACTCGGGGGGTAGACATCTTAATGCTCATGTAATTATCATGTAATTATTTTGTAATGTGGGATCAAAATTTTGCATAGATGGCATTCTTTCACTGAACTTGAAAAATAAAAAAGTTGCGTTCATTAATGCAGTGATTCAGTCATTTTGGTCTAAGAAGCAGGGTTCCCTCATCCCCCTCCCTATCTCTTTAAGACACAAATATTTTGAAACAGTTTTAGAGATGGTGACCTCAAGATGAATAGAATTATTTAATTTAGATTTTGTTGAATATTTATCAGATTTCTTGTCGGTAATACTGCCTTTCAACAGAAGTGTCAAGTGGGTTGCAATTAGCATCAAAGCTGATAGGTACAAATAAGCAATGATCCTGTCTGCTAACACAGGGTGTGCAGGTTCATAAAGGGGAATTCTTGTGGCAGTCACTTTCTCTCTATGAATTTTCCTCCCTGTTGCCATTGAACTTCTGGAATCAAAGCTGTTAAAGACTGATAGACTTTGTCAGAAGATGTTAAGTGGATTATGGCCCATCATAATAAATATTCCCTATGGAGTGACAGGGTATGTTCTCATGAACAGAAAGTATGGAGCTGGCTCTTTTGACTTGTGCTTTCTAGTGCCTGGAAGTACTCTTGAGCAGAGTTCAGCTCTGTTTACAACTGCACACAGCTTGTCTGCACAGATGAAAATGTTACCGGGTCAGTGCTGTAGCTCTTATGGCTGGAAATCACTGACAGCCTGGATCCAAGCTGAATTGCAGGTAAAACCTGACAAGTTAAAGAACATAGCAAGAGCTGCTGGCTCTTGAGTTGCCAGATGTTTGTAGGTCCATGTGTGTCTTAGGGGGAACTGCCCATTAAATATCTCAGCTTTAATAGGAAAAGGGGACGGGAAAGAAGAGCATATGAGTCCATATGGCTCCCTCAGTGTGGCAGTAAATCCTTGTGTTAGTGGGGTGCAACTGTGAGGAAGTACAGAGCTGTCTCCTGATGTTACTGTTTCATAGCAAAAAATCCATGGAAGAGATGGGGAGGATATAGCTAATGTGAAGTGGATGGCTTCCTTTGGGATTATGGCTTCCATGAACTTATAGATGTAGCATTATAATAAACAAAATATCTGACTTAACAGATCAACCATTAAGAAGATTTAAATTGGCCTTTTTTCATGCATCTGCTGAAATTATTTTGTTTGAAAATGTTTGGTTTGTATTCACAAAAGAAGTAAAATTTCCTAATTTTGGGCCATTTCACACCTGTTTCTGCCTATAGGAATCAATATACCGTTTTCAAAACCTCATAGTTTCTTAGTTGTTCTTTATCAGATGGCTGCACTGTGCTGTCCTACCCCTTTTCTGTAGTTTATTTACACGATGTTTAGCTGTAAAGGATTTGACAAATATAGATACCAGTATCAAGAAGGGACACTGTGATTTGTGTTGCTACCAAGAGCTAATTCTGCTTGTGTGAATTGTAAGGTCGCTTTGGTCCTCCTCCCTACTAACAAAGTTTTGCCTATTACCAAAAAGGAAACCACCTTCATGACTTGTGCTCTCCCAGCAGATGTCAGGTTAAGCTTCGTACTGTAGTGGAAGTAACAAGTAATTAAGAATAACAAGCAATTGTGATGAAAAACTCAAAAGAAAACCTTCACTTTCAAGGGGCCATATGTTGATAAAAGTGCTCCCCAGCTGAACCATATGGATGGGTGGAATGTGGGATCTCCTGCTCATTGGGAAGAGGCCGTAATAATTTGTGACTTGACATATTATTGCCATGTTTCCTTTTGATCATAGCAGACATCCACAGGTCTTTGTCACATCCTTGTAGGAGAATGAACGTGGGTCTCTGCAAACTAAGTATCTTAGGTTCAGAATTAAAAGCAAGTGTGCCTTTAATTAAAACAAGACCAGCTTCTGACAGAAGTTGCCTTGGTCAGATGACAGAGTCAATGATCCTGTCCCCTCCCCTCTCTTGCTGGAACCTGGAAAAACAGTTGCAAGTACTATTTTGAAGGCTGTTTTGCCAAGTGTCTGGCAAATGCTTCGTGTCAAAACATCCATCTTTTCCCTCTGTGGGCAAAGAATGAGCCCAACTCACTCATATGTTCACTGGCCACACTAAGAGGGCTAAACACACCATCCAGTAAAATGCTTTAGCTGCAGAAGTGGAACTGGTCCTTTGATTTGCGGGTGCTGCTTTATCACTTTGTGAAAAAGGAAGCGCAAAGTGCTGCTGTGGAGCAATAATAGAGATGTATCAGAAACCATGGATAGTATTTAATCAACTTCAGCAGCTTCATGGAGACCTTGCAACAAGGTTTTAGGCTGAGGTTCATAGAAGAGTGCACAGTGATATCTTCGAAAGGAATATCATGAAGCCTGGTGTGTGTGTGAAGGGACTGCTGACACTGACATCTAATATCTTGAATATATGTTCTGCTGTTGTACCTCCTGGCACAGCCTTAGTAATTTCTTCATCCACTGCAACTTCAGGAAGCTCATTTGGTTGTGTGGGAGAGGATGTGATTAGCAGCAGTGGCATGTGCCTAGCACTGCTGTGTGATTTGCAGAGGTACTTGTGAGATGCCTGAAGGGTGTTTATGTTCATGTTGCCATTTTCAGTAATCAACTCTTATTGATTTTTTTCACAAGAAATCAAAGTTATTTTATAGGAAAATAATATGGAGGTTTCTCTTTGATCAATAGATTTTTTATTTCAAAAACTTGCAGTAACTTAGAAGCTTTTGTACTTTTTGGCCCCCTGTGCTTCAGCACACTCATAAACCCATCTTTGAACTAGTCTGGGAAGTGTTTGACGTGGAACATTTGCTGATGTTCTGTTTTTCTTCCTAAGCAATAAGTGGAACAACTTGCTGCTTCCTTCGTGCATGAAAAAGCTGGCCCACCTCAATCACTCTTTAACACCAGTAAACCCCAACACAGCCAAAATAATCTCCATATCTAACTTACATTCAGGCAGCATCAAGTTTGGGAAGTCAGCAGTACATGGTTTGTGAGTTCTTGAATTACACACTATCGGTAGAAATGTTTTTAATGGAATACAGACTCTAACACAAGCAATAAATTCAGGCCCTGTAGGTACAGATTTAGGTATTGTTTAGTCTTCCTTAGTTTAGAGAGGCTTTTGCAGTCAGCTACCTGCAATGGGCTAATGCTGGCTGGCTGCCAGATGCCCACCCAGCTGCTCTCTCCCTCCCCAGCCTCAAGAGGACTGGCAGAGAAAGGAAGATGAAAAAGCTGACTTGAGATGCAGACAGGGAGATGGCTCAGCAATTACTGTCATGTGCAGAACAGACTCGATTTGGGGGAAGCTAACTTAATTTTCCTTCGTGCCCCAGGAGTGCAGGGCCATGGGGGGTTATGGCCAGTCCAGTGGTGGTCAGTCAGCAGCAGCTCTGTCATGGAGCCAGCTGTATCCAGCACAGGGCAGCCCCTGACCCCTTCTCACAGCAGCCCCCCTGCAGCCCCCACAGCCCAGCCTGGCCATGCACACCCAGTGCACGCTCACATTTCCAGCCTGTGCTGTGCAGCACGGCCCGGCCAGCCTGACCCCTGGCCTCCAAGCAGATGTCTCCAACTTTTCTTGCCTGCTGTCAGGGTAAGTAGGTGATGGGCTCTCGCATGAATGTTGATCCTGAGCCTGGCTTGTGGAGGCCCTCTTTGATGTTTTATTTTGGCTACTTGCCAGGGGGTCCAATTTTTAAAGCACAGGGGTAACGATCAGATTATTTTTATTACCCCTGCTTCAGAATTCACTGTTCTGCAGACATCGTTTCCTGCACTCTTGCTGGGTAGCAAAATGTCCCTGAGAAGGATGTGCCACCAGATGCAAGATCTGTTTCTGTGTTGCTGGGAGGAGTAACACAGGAACTGCAAAAGTTGCCTGGTTGTTCAAATACTAATGTCACAAACTGTGGCTTTCTCTTCACTGCTTTTCTCATTTAGCCATCCCAGAGCACTATTTGGAAACAAGCACAATGCACCTGGTGGGTCAAGAAAAGCCTTCCTTGCTTTTGTTCTGGATACCTGGTGATGTGTGTTAGCCTGTTGTGGTACAAGAGTAAGAGTATGCTGTAGAAAAATTCAGTATAGAATTAATACCTGCCTGGAGGTTTCTATGTACTTAGGTGGGAAATTCAGCCTTATCAATCATTCTTTGTGTTTCACTCTTCAGAGTAAGTATCATACAGATTTATGGGCTGCCTAATTTATTAATCTGAGTAAAAAGAAGACAAAGATATATCTGATTCATTGAATATAATCTTTTGGGCAGATCAGGAAGATGAAGAAAAATACTGAGTGCTGGCTTGGAATAGAAATCTTCAAATATTATCATTTGATCTAGAAATAAACTGGCAGAACACAAAGGTTGCCTACATTTAACATTCATAGCATTTTACTACTAGATATAGTGCTTACCTCAGATGTCAGAAAATAAGAGACTTTGCACAAAAGCTGAGTTTTATTCATTTTGTGACACTCTTTCTAATGCTACCCAAACCAGCATGTGTTGGTCTAATTGCCCTTCTGTATCTCCATTTTTATATCACTGTAGCTCTTTGGAATTTGGAAATTCTTGATTACCCTGTGTACTGTAACATTTGAAACTGTGCTTGAGCCTAACTGCATTTTGATGCCCCTGCTTGCTTTAAATGGCAGAAGCACTGAATATAAATTAGAATATATTAGCATTTTGCTGACTTAAAAGATGACATTTATTGTGAGGCATAAAGAGTTAACTTAGACTTTTAGCTCTGAGCTTACTTTATTGAGCTTCTGCATACACGTGTTAATTTTCTCAGATGAGGGATAATGGATGTCACTTGAGAAAACAATACTGATTTGGGTTCTTTCATAGTTTGTGGGTTTATGTCCCACATGGTACAGAAGCAGGCTCTGGGAGATTGCCTGAAATATGCCTGGCCTCTCAGCTGCACTAAAAATAATTCCTGCTTCCCTTAATTCTAGAAGTAATTCTGAGATGCTGCAAACCTTTACCAGCTCCTTGTTTAGGAAAAAGATTTCTCTTCAGCATTCAAATAACAATAAGGGAATGGCCTTTAGGTATGACTGGTGTAGTTCCAAACCACTCATTTGTAAAAATGCATGTGTGTTGTGGATTTTTTTGTTTTGTTTTGTTCAATCATTTTGTTATGAAGCGTTCTTGGTTGGGTGACCTTTCTTTGAGAGCAGCAGTTCACATTGGATTTTGGCAAAATGGGTTTGATCATCCTTGCTTTACTAAGCACTAGCACCTAGATGACAGTAATTCACCCTCTAATACCCCCACAAAACCTATTTATGCAGAACCTGACATGATTTGCAGTCTCTGTAAAGGAGGAATATAGGACTTAAGTAGTGCCTAGAATTATTTTTTTGACCTCCATTTAAGTTATTGGTTGAAGAATTAGGCTCTTCAGACAACTAAGCTGTTCTTGCTCTAACCTGGCATTTAGCACCTTATAACAGAGCTGCACTATCAATTCTGTGGCATTCATGTGTCTCCCTCCTAACTTGAAGGTGGAAAAATTGCTGCCCAGCACTGGAGAGTTTCGGGCAGCCAGTTAAATTGATCTTAGCAATAATAGTCAATGGAAGGCAACACAATCACAACCTTTCTATAAATATTTGCTGACCATTGTCCATTTTAACTCTAACACATTGCCTGTATTCACAGGATGCCAGTAAGCATCCCAATGTCAGGGTACTCATTTGAGCTTTGTGATCCACAGCACATACAGGTACAGAGGTATTATTTTATTTGTTTGTTTCTGGAGACAGAAAAAAATGCTGGCGACTAATAGATTCTAGAGATGTTTTTTTCCAACACCAATTTTAAGGAAGTGTGTGAATGGAAAAATTTGTTTCTGAGAATTCAGATAACATCTGCATTAATATGGTATATTGTAAGGATCATTAATGTTCAGAGTATATTATCAGGTGTTCTCTAATGCACTTTTGATGAGCTGTAATGATGCTTGCTGTAGTGTTTTTTCATCTCTACTCTCCCTCCCTTTTTTTTTCTGCTTGATTGTAATAATGACTTAACCCAGGTGGTAGACTCTATCCAGAAAGTGCCCAGGGGAAATATTATTCCCTAGTACCAGCAAACATCACAGATAGTCATTGAGTTCACTATGAAGTTTCCTCAGGAGGGAAGATCTTGGATCTCCCCTTGGGTATCTGGACCTGCCCCACATTTGCAGTGTAATAATCTGGCTTTGGGATGAGATGGAGAAATGGCAGAGAGAAACAAGATGAAAAATGTAAGTGGAAGGGAAGGAAAAAAGCCAGTAATACATGGTAACTTTTGAAATTACTGATTTTTGTTAGAATATAACTTGTCATAGAATAGGGTCCTGGAAAGTATTTGGATCATTTTGTGATTATTATTGAAGAGCACAGTGCTTTTTAAAATGACAAGGATGACTGCAAGGATGGAGATTCTTCCTTTTGAATATCTCAGGGTATTGGTTGGTTATGATCCTGCTAGAAAATACTTCTGTTTTTTTGATATGACTGATATTTATCCTTAATATTTGTCTTTTGTAGCTCTCTTAATCTGCACTATCAGCCAGGAAATGCATTTTAAAGCTCTGTTTTCCTGGTCCTTGTTATGCCACCCCGTTGCACAGAACAGCAAGCTTTAAATAAATGTCAGAGATACGGTGTGGCTTTGTCAAGTAGACAAGGTGCCTAAAAGTGAAAAAGTGAAAATGCAGGCAATGGTGATAGAAAAATACTACACATGCTTTTCAACTGAGCAAAGTCTTTGTAGCAGTGAGTGTGCAGAGCTTCAGGTGTCACTCACTGTGTGCCATAAGGATTTACTGGCAGTAGCCAGCACAGGCACCATAAGCAAGAGTAAATCACAATGGCTGTTCAAAAGATGGTGTCCTGTAAGTTTACCTGGATTTACATGCATGTGGGAAGAAGAGGCTTCTTTGTGTTCTTATTTTTTCCAAATCTGTGTTTCATTGTATGTAGAAGAATTCAAAAATAAAGTACCCAGGAAGAAAATTATGCTGTTAGGTTGCTTTTGGCTATGTTATATTGAAAGCTATACTTTGCAAATGTAATCTGTAACAGCAAACGGTGTACAAAGGAAAAGGAGTCATGTAGCTGCACACAACATTTTCCATTTTCTGTATAAAATCTTGTTTAAATAATTTTGTGCCCTCTCCTTTTCACTGTGTTTCTTAGGCAGCAGCTGAGTTCCTGCCCCTGTTAGCCCAGGACTGTGCACATGGTGTGGGGGGACCTTTTACAAAGGGGGCTGCAGGGAGGCTCAGGCAGCTCCCCACCAGTGGCTGTTTTGCCTAGGACAGATTTTCTTTGAGGTTGTTCTTACTTTCTGAAATGCTTAATCCACCCACATCTGCCCCCTTAATATTCTCCATGGATGGGGCAGGACTAGAAGGGCACTCTTCAAGTCTCCTAAAATGGAAATGAAAAACCTAAGTGATATCTGGCCCAAAACTGTTTTAGATTTGTCTTGGAAAAAAAAGAGGCTTTTTAGTGGTCTTTTACTTCTGGGAGCATGGTTTCCCTCCCCAGTGAGATGCATTTTGTGTCAGCTGTTTCTATATTAAAAAAAAGTCTCCTGAAATAACTGCTTTTGGCTTGTCAGCATCTGGCAGCCCTCTCCTCGTGAAGCAGGCACCACCAAGGTCCCATGTGAGCAGGAAGGGCCTCTCTCCCTGGCTGGCCCCTGCAGAGAGGGGGTGCCTGGCCCGGCCGGGGTCACAGGTGGGGCAGCCCAAATGGATTGCACTGTGCTTGCTTCTCATGTGCTTGGCCCGTGCTTGCACACCCCGATTAAATTTCTGCTCTTGTCAGTCCATTAAACCTCCCAAAGTGATTTGTTCTCCCCAGAGAATCACAGGAGAGGGGGTGGAAAGGTAAAAAGAGAAAGGAGAAAAATAAAGAAGGGCTGGCGGGAGGAGAGGACAAACCAAAAATGAGTAAAACAGAGCTGCTGAATCCAATAGCCAAGTATTACATTATAGACTCCCAGTCTGGATATAAACAAAATGTTTCCTTAGAGCAGAACTGCATCCAAAACTTAGAAAAAATGTTTTGCAGAGGTGAACCAGATGTGCTGTGTCCTGCCTCAGGAGCAGGAGAAGGTGACTCACCTCTTGCACCCCTGTCACCCCCAGCCCTCTGTCTCCACACGCTCCACTTTGCACTGTGAGCAGCCAGCAGGATGGTTCCAAGGGGCTGCTTGTGTTTCATGGCTGGGTTCCTGGGTGATTCCTGCTGCCCAGGGCAGGTGCCTGGCTGGCCTGGCCCCTGGCTCCTGCAGCAGTTGCATCTCTCAGTGCTGCTGAGTCCTCTGTGTAGCTGCTGCGTGCCCTGATGTGAGCAGGCAGCTTTGCTGATGTATTGTGTGACACTGCTAAACTGGGTGGGTTTTGCAAACTGGTGGTGAGGCTCACACAGCTCAGTGTGACTGTGACTTCCCTGAGTGTCCCTCCAAGGGGGCCAAGGACAGAGCAGGGCAAGGCTGAGTCTCTTGATGGGTTTCAGGTCGCCCAGCTTCTTGGTTTTAAGGAGTCCATGTGTCTTAAAGTATCATCCAGCTAAATAAAAAGTGTTTCCTAATCAAACAAACCCATGCCAAAAGAGCACAAATGGTGTCACCAAAGTTAATAAAAGTAAGGAAATTAATAGTTTTAGTTGACCTCCAATACCTAGGCACAGTGGGGTGTAGCAAGGAAGTAGTTAGAAAGGCACCATGGTGAGTCTTTGCAGTGAATTACCTTATTTTTATTAACTTTCTGACAACCTCAGTGAATTTCCTTTCTTTTTAAGAAGTGATTAAAAAACCTAATCAGATCATGTAATTAAAATACGTAATTACACAATCTCAGAGTTTTTCATAATTACTGTACATGGTAAATATTGTTACCTGATAACACTTTGCACAGAAATTCTGATGAATTTGTGTAGGATGGTTAGGTGGTGTTTGATTTCCAGTTCCAGCTGTTTGAGTAGTTTCCAGTTTGAGCTCCAGCAATGGAACCTTCTCTAACAACACTAGATAGATAGTAAAATGTTTTAAAATGGAAAATACAGTGAAACTAAAATAATGACTCAGTCGTCCTTTTTTTAAAGCTTTTGTACATATTGGGCAGCTGGTATGTGTTGACATGGTGTGTTTCTGTGCATTTATAATGGCTGTTTCCTTTGTGCTCACACCTCTGCTTCTGTTTTGTTAGGCACCACCCACTGGAAAATGGGTGTTTTGATAAAAAGCAACACAGTAAGAAAAAAATCGGATCAAATCCAGTATCTCAATTCCAGCCAAAGAACTGAATTTAAATGGAGTCCCTCTTAAGCTCGTGTACATTGACTTCAGAGTAGACATGATCTTGCAGCCTTCCTGATATCAGGTAGCCAGCAGGTCCTGGACTATGGTTATGTTCATAGAAAATCCAAAGATGCAAGGTATGATAATCCTAAATAATGGGAAAATTGTTACCCAAAACCAACCAAACAAAAAAAGGTCTTACGTGTCTTTAAAATCAGGTCTCAGAAATCCAGGGCCCCAGCCTCTAAATACAGATAGATAGTTTGGGACAGATGGGGGGGTCAAGGCTGGTACTCATACTTTCATGTGCTATGAGATGGAGGAAGTGGGATTCAGTTTCACAACTAACTCTGGCTGAAGGTGTGAGGAAGCTGTTACTGACTTTTCATTCATTTGTCCAATTTTGTTTGTTTTGGAAAGGGTGAGATGGACTAAAGATCTTATTTTAGACAGCAGCACAGTTTATTTGTGGTCAGAAAACTCTTCTGTCCTGGAAATTTTTTGCCTTATTGACCAGAACTAAAATAAATATTAGAAAAGTCTTGACAGAACATGTAAATAATATGTGAATTGTATCTGGGGAGCCTTGTTCTCTCACTCTCCTGTGGGAGACACCAGAGTTGCCTGTCTGGGCATGGAGCTTTGGCTGTGGGTCTGGGAAGAGCAAAACCAGATTCCAGGGAGGTGGCAAGGGGTTTTCATTCTTTAGATATATTTATTTTTTGCAAATGAATCTGGTCTGAGCTTTAAAATTCTTTGTGCTGTTTTATGAAAACAATAGTTTTTCATTTTCATGGTGGAGGTGTGTGTGTTTTCAGCCATTAATTGACTGGAAATGTTTTTTTGAGCACATCTGGTTTTAGAGTTACAAGTGTGTCTTTTAAACTTCTGATGCCTGATTTCCCAGAGAGATTTTTGCTGTTTATTTTTTATACAGTCTTTTGCTTTTTCTGCTTTGATTTTTGGACCATTTTTCCTGTGCAGAAAATGTGCCCCTTCCCTAAACATCCACTGCAGCTTCCACCCATATTTAATTTAGGGGACTCTTCTGTAGAAAGCCTGTACCTTTCTGTAAAAAGCCTTGCTGTACCTGTAGTGTCAAGATGAACTTTTGTAGGGTAAATTCAAGCTCTCTCTCCCCATGGCTTCCTCATTCCTTTTACTGAGTTGTTTAGTCTACTAACATTCCCAGATGCTTTTTTGTAAGTATAACCAGTCCTCATCATATTGGTAAACTTAGAGAGAAAGCTATTGACTATAGCTTTTCCTTTTATTTCATTTAGTTCTCTGATATCAGTGCCAATGTCTGTGTGAGACTGCTCTCAAATGGAAGGAGTGCTGTTAGTGAGTCAGTGGGGAAACAGATATTTGTTTGCAAGTGCCAGGACATTTGCTGTCCCTCCTTGTCTTCAGGGATAAATTGAGATGATTCAGTGTATGCTCCAACCCTAATTTCAATCCCATTTAAACAAATAATTGTGCCCTGCACCTTTCCTCGTTATAAATTCACTCTCATGTATCTGTGGCCAAGGCACAGAGACAGTTACTAACTAGAATAAATCGTACAATTCACATTTTGTGGGAGGCAGAAAACCAACCACACATGTGGTCATAAAAAAACCTGCATTGCTAGTTAAACTAGAGTCATCTGAATAGAGAAAACGAGCACCTAAGAGTATAAAACAATTCAGGAGGAAGGTGTCTGTGCCGCTGGGGACTTTGAGGGAAGTGCCCCCGGTTCCGGTCTGTGGGCAGTGTGGTGCTTGCAGCTGGGGCTGGGAGCGCGGTGTGGATGGAGGGGAGGTTCCTGGCAGGCTCTGCCTGGCTCCTGGCAGGAGGGCAGCAGGGCTGGAGGGGCTGTCAGCTCCTGGTTGGATTTGCTGTGGCTCCCCAGCTGCGCTCCCCCCTCCTGCCTGCCTGCACTGATGAGCATCCTCCCTACGGGAGGCTTTCTCCGCAGCGTGGTCGCTGCTGACTGACAACCTGAGAAGCCTCTAAAGAATTTCGAGATGCTCAAAAAGTCTCTTGCAAACTTGTGATGTAGGAGATGGGGCACAGCCTGGGCTGCTCTCAAGGCCGGGTACCCACAGGAGAGGGATATCCAGTGCTCCTGTGACACTGCGGTGCTTGCAGTGGGCACCACGGAGCTCATCCCCTGCAGCCTGAATGGGGTCTTGGCAATGCTGGGCTTGGGATCCCTGCTTGAGCTGCAGCAATGGAGTTGTGAGCCCGAGGAAAAGAGACCGTGGCTGTTGCCACAGCTTTTCTTTTGAAGGCCTGAGAGCGCAGTCGCACGATTTGTCGTCGGGCCCTTCAGTCAAAAGGGCAAAGATGTGTTGGAAGAAGAGAGCAGCTTTCAGAGGATGGTTTTGTTGTGTGGTGCAGTGCAAGTCCTCAGATCACAGATGCCGGGTCACTGACGGTTAAACTTGAAAGGACTCTCATGCAGCACGTTTGTTGTAGGGAAACACTGCTGTACCGGGAGCAATCTTACCGGGTGGCAAATGCGTCTGTTTGCTTGCTCATTTTAAAAGTCTCTTCTTGTTTAAAATGGTGGGTACTGTTAGAAAAAAAGAAGTAGCATTACCATACAGCGCAGAATACATGTTTCTCCTAGGCAAGCCATGCTGTTTGACTTTCATCTTGCATAGTAAAAAACCTATAGTTATTTTCTTTTTCAACCTTTCAGTTATTTCTGTCAGGTATTGATAAGTGGAGAACTTCCTTCCCACCTCTGTTTCATGCAGTTCCCCTCAGGCCAGTTACAAACATGGTGCAGATTCATGACCAATGTTTATGATAATTAGGAATGTGCTTCGTATTCACCTGTGTGCTGTTATGTTTGTGGGTGCTCTTTTTAAATTTTAAATTAAATAATTTCTTAAAAATTGTTCACTAGCAAACCCAAAGTCTTAACTAATTTTACTTTGCCCTAACGCACAACATCTCTAAGGAATGGGGGATTTAGTCAGATGGAGCAAACCCCATTTCCAGTCTTGGGTCTGATGGAGCTGGCAGCTTCTTCAGCTCCAGGGATACCCACTGGGGTCACTGGGGCACACAAACCCCTCCAAAACCAGGCAGATGGAGGCCTTGAGGGGCCACACTCACCAGACACATGGAAGTTGTGACGTTTGCAACTATAGCTTCATTCCCATTCATGGTGTTTGCATGAAATCTTAATTCTGAATTCACTAAAGGGATAGGGAATACATGCACCTTCTGAAAATATCTCTAGTACAACAGGCTGTATCTCATATTTATGTCGCTTGAATTTTGAGGAGTGTTGAGTAACTGCTGTTCCTACTGAATTCAATGGGATTGCTGTGAATACACAACACATTTGGAAGTCAGAACAATAATCTGTGTGCCTAGCTATAAAACAGGTTACTTGATACTGTTTGTCACATGTAATTTACTTTTCTTCCCTTCTTCTTTGAAGGCAGTATAAAATCTGGATGTTGTTGGTTTTTACTGTTTGTTTATTGCTGAGTAATTTCAGTCAACATGTGTTTTTCAGCTTTAAGTCTATTCATCATGAACATCAACCCATTGAGATTTTAAGTGCATCACAGTTTTCCCACCTAGATCAAAATGAGAGTCTGGAACAGCCTCCTTCTTTTTAACTTAACAAGCTGGTTTTATTTTCCTCTGCAACTTGCTCTAATAATATGACCAGCTTTAAGTTCCTCAGGCTGGAAAGCTTGGCAGTAAAGTTCTGTGCAAGGCAGAGGTTTGAAATATGAGGTTTTTTTTCAGGTTTGAAACATGGCAATTGTCTTCTCTTCTACTGAGCACTGATAGAAAATACTCGTTTAGAAGTGGAATTTTGTTCTCTGGAAAGTATTTATCATCTGTTAGAGACAGGGACTGCAAACCCATTTTTTTACAGGTCAGGTTACCACATAATATCAGTCGAAGATATAGAAAGCCATCCTGGCAATGCAGTCACTTCTGGTGACCCCATCCAGAGGGCACAGAGCATTTTTGGTGTCTGGTCCATTTTCTCACTTCTAGTGGTTCTTTTGGCTCACAGCTGATACATGACAGAAGAGTGGAAACAGCTCTGCAGAAATGGAAAGGCCACTCTAATATTGTCTACCAGCACAAAAGCAGATAGCCATTTGTCTTAGCAGTGACAGCAGATTATCAGAGAACTCTTGGCAAAGCTGTCTTTGTCCTAGTTTGCCACTGCCCCAGTTTTAAAAGCCCTTGCTTCTCCAGACTGCTGCCCACAACATCAAAATGAGCTCTGACTTGATTCTGCAAAAGCTGAATATCCTGTGGGAAAGAAAGTGCTGCTTGTCCTTGACAGTTCTGACTTCCAGGACTTGCTGCTCATTGTGCAGGATATGACTCTTAAATGAATTTTATGAATGAGCTAAATGAATTGTAATTGATGATTTCACCTGAAAGTACAGTGCAAAAACATGAAAATGAGCACAATAAGTATTAAATTAAATCACACCAATCTCGTCCATTCGTGGAGAAAAGTCTGTCTCTACTTTCAGCTTCTGTGTACTCTGAATTTCTCCAAACAGCAGCTAGCCTGCGTTTCTGGTGCTATTGTTATGAACTGAGGGAAAGAGCTTGAGCTGAGTCTGTGTGACCACACGTGCCTGAGGGTACTCAGCAAAGCAGCCTGAGAGAGGTGCCTGCTGTATTTGAGAGCTGCCTGATCAAATGGGAGGGAGGAAATCGTAAATCTGGGAAATTGATCTCATGCATTTCATCCCACCAGAAAGGCTGTCCCTCTGGCCACATTTCCATGAGCAGCTCAGTCTCGGTCTCAGGTGTGTGCTGTATGGGAACACCCTCCCTGCTAACAGCAGCAAAACACAAGGAAGGGAAAACATCTCTATCTAGAGATGAGAAAACGCATGAAGTAATGCCTGTATTGCAGAGACCTGCACAGAGGCTGGTGTTCTCCCCCTGCTCTGGGCTGCAGCTTTGGCTCTGCAAAGGGGCAGTGTGGGGCCCAGGGCTGTCCCCACTCGTGCAGTGAGGAGGGCAGGCTCTGCAAAGCTGCCATGGGGGCTGCTCAGATCACTGCAACCACTCTGCTTGCGTCCCTATGCTTAGATAAAAAAGAAAGCAGGAACAGCTCTTAACTGCTGTGTGTTGTCTCTTTGTTTTGCATAGTCAAGTGTCGAAATCATGATAAATTTTGACATCAAGTAGCAAGAAGTGCAGAATATAATTGTGTAAGGCCAATGGGGTCATATGAATTTTATGCTCTGGCTAACGTAATATGTAGAAATATTACTAACAATTAGCATAAATATTACCATTTATTATAACTAATTTTATAACTAATTATTATAAGTAATAATTATTCTACTAGGATTTTTTTCCTGAGGGCTTTGTCATTCCTAATGTTTGAAAGTTGTAGATGTCGTAGCTGAAACTCTAAATCTATAATTTTCTCTCAATGTGACTGTTGCATCCGTGCTGCATTTGTGTCACTCCATACACAGTTTTGTTCTTTTACATCTGCCTTACAACGTGCCCTTTTGCTACATGCTCTGTAGGCATCAAAGCAGGCAAGAATGGCACAGGGCCCTCTAGGTAGCAGGGTAAGCAGAAGCAGCAAGCTATTAAGATCTTCCTGTCATTTCATTGATGATTTTGTAGGTATCATCTTCTAATCTCATTTAAAAAAGACTGAATGTGCATTTGAATGTTTCTGAGGAGCAAATTGCTAAGCAAAATATATATATAATCCTAACATTTTAGTAGGAATAGGGTGAGTTATTATTGATTCACAGAGCACGACAAAACATCACTGCATGAATTAGCAAACAGCTGTTTCTAATTTGAGTTTAGAACTGTACACAGAGGAACTTGTTTTAGTGTTCACTCCTTTCATTTATAATGAATTTTAATTACCGCTACAGGTGAGAAAAATGTAGAAACAAGCTTGTATCTTGTGGAAGAAACAAAGGAGAGACAGATGCTAACAGATTTACAGTCTGTGATAAAAGGAATGTTTTGGTACACTTTACATGTAATTAGAGTGCAGCTGTTTTCAGTCCCAAGTCCATGATGCACAGCAGAATATAGTATCTGCTGCTTTTCCAAAGGGAGTAAAGAAAAACAGTGATTCAACTCTGAAAGCATTTAGTTTGTTCCTAGATCTAACATAAAACTTTCTCCTCCAGCCCTATTATGCCATTTATTGAAGTGTGAAATAACTTATTTAATGATATGTTAATTTTTTGTTACCAGCAAAATACAGACTATTTGACATAAGGAAAAATAATGTTAAAAATAACTTTTTTTTATGATCTGCTAAGAGTTATGGGTCGCCCTGTCAATGGTCATTACTGAGCCTTGATAGCTCTGCTAATGGGAGACAAGGGCTCAGGCATGCATTACTCTGCCTTAACAAGTTTCTGTATATCAGCTAAGCTTCAATAGACATCTTTGTGTGTACTTTTAACTTGCAGTATAAAAAAGACTAATTAGATGTATCTTTGATCACTACAGAAAGGTTTAAACAAAGACAGCAAGGTTTAAACTGTCTATATGTAGCAGTTTATCTGTGGCAGACATCCCAGCAAGTTTAGTGTTTGAAATTCTGCACTACATCTTGTGCTGATTTTGTATTCTAAATACAAAGTTACTCTCTGCATGAGAAGAAAAATCAGATTATATATACTTTCCATTGAACCAGACGTCTTCCTTGCTTTCTTAAAAAAATCACTATAAAATGAATTGCAGTGCAAAGCTGAGAAACTGGGAAAAGAGTCACTAACCTTTGGTAATTTAGTCCAACAAAAATGCTTACCTCATAAGCATGGGATTAGGTATAACTGAATTTTTCTCAAGTCAGAGATAATAATGAAAGCACTGCCTCTGGTGCCACTTACATTAGCACCTCTTAGACTTTTATCCAATTTCATGTTTGCTTTGAACATGTTATATATATATATATATATATATATATATATATATATATATATATATATAAAATAGCGTAGTGCCTTAAAATACAGAACTCTGACCTATTTGGTGAAGATGCTGATGTCACTAAAGTGTAGAGCTCTGTGTAGAGTTTTTCAGAGCAGTGTGAACTTCCCAGGTCTTCCTTCCTGCCTTGGCCAAGGGGTGGTTAAGCAGTTCTGGGGGACAGTTGCATGATATTTTTTGAGGAATAATTGTAAGTAAGTTGCAGAAATCCTTCTGCTCTCATCTAGTGAAGTATGCTTGAGTGTGCAGTAGCAGCCTAGCAGTGACAGTGCCATTCAGAGGTAGATGCAGTGTCAATGTGCAAGACTTGACACAAGGGCTGGTAGGTCACAATCCACTATTGCCTTCAACGTTCATTGAAGGTAATAAATGCATTAAAAAAAATTGAGTTTGGGATATTAATGGTACTTCTAATTGTTTGTTATAACTGTGAGGGCAATGTGCAGGAAAATGAGACTAAACATTCCAACAGAAAAATTAAGCAAAAAGATGTTACAGTGCACTGAAAATGTTGAGCTTAAAACATTTGCTGTGTAAACTTGATTTGCATTATTTCACACCAGCACTGCAGTGTAAATGAGCAGCGTATGCTATGTGAGGTTCTTACTATAATCCATTGTAATGATCTATCCCTGGCTTTAATACATAGTGCAGCAATGCAAAATTTGCTGTAACCAGTACTGAGGATTTGTCAGTTCTCAATCTCTGTGTTTTATTCTCATAGTTAAGCATCTGCAATAACAATAATTATTGAAATTGATAGCATTTCCATTGGACTTTCCATCTGAGGATGTCGCGGGGTTTTCACAGCTATACAGAAGTAAGCCCTACAATTTGCCCTTGAGAAGCAGATGGCTTTTTGCTATTATGGAGATGAGGAACTGAAGCACAGTTCAGAAGCGTGTCTTATGATGCCAAGCTTGTTTTCAAAAGTAAGTTACTTTTTTGGGTGCTGGAATTCCATCAACTTTCAACAGCTTAAAGCATTTTCAGTGCTTTGACCATCTTTAACTTCTGTATCATGGAGAGACTCAGAGAGAACCAGAAGTCTGAGCTTAAACAGCAATCCTTCCTTCAACAATCAATTCTGGGGTTTAGTGTTTGTTAATTTAAGTATTTCTCTTGTGTACTAGCTCTGTGCTAGAGGAATAAACCTGATAGAATAAGATCACGTTCTAAATCTGACCTCCTTGTTTTATTGTCCCGTATGGAGATGCCTTCTGGGCTCAGGAGGGGAGTCTTAAAGATGTCTCTTTGGCCAGACCCTGTTTTTTTCTGATGCCTGGGGCTGGTTATGCAGGCTCTCCTGAGCCCTGTGGTGCTCAATCTGTGCTGGTGGCACTGGAATGAACTGGCCTGCTGTACTGCACAGGCCACATTGCAGTGTGCCCATGGTGTGGAGGGATGCCCAGAGGCCCTGGGCAAGAGCCACCTGAACTGCCCACACCCAGGGGAGACAGAGCAGGGGGATTTTTTCAATGGAGGGGGACCCAATGATGCTCTGTTGGCGAACAAGAGGTTTAGGCAAGGATGAACTTCAGGTGCAGGCCAGCACATGTGCTCTCTGTGCGTGTGTTTTGTTCTTAAGAGGAAAAGCAACCAGCTGGGAATAGCCCGGGTTTGTGCAGCTCCTGCCCAGGAATGTGGTCCTCGGGGCCGGGTGACTGGGCAGCTGAGCAGGAAAATGAAGCTCTGCTCAAAATTCAGCAGGAGTGAACTGTTTCCAGCTACCTGTGGGCAGGGAGATGGGAAGGTGTTTGCAGGGACTGTGAAATTGTGTCTGGTTGATTATATTTCTATTAGCAAAATAACTCTGGAATAATAAATATATCAATGTCAGCAGTGTATGCTGAGATGGCAGTGCTGCTTACTCCTGGCAGTCTGTGATGTGCTGTTTGTCTCCCTTCTAAGAGAGATCACATCTTTTTAAGACTTCATTTTATTGTTTTAGCTTCATGAATATGTCTCTGAACCTGACTTGTGTTATCTAGAAGATAAATAGAGAACAGGGTATGATTTATACTACATTTTGGCCGAATTGTTCTTCTTAGAAGGAAAAATAAATTTATTGAATGCATTGAGGCTGGAATTAGCTCCTCACTGATGATGATAAATGCTTGCAGTCCTGTAAACGTGCTGAACATTAAGTTGCTAAATTACTGTACCACTTTGAGATTGATTATCAGGAATAGCCCTTTAAGCTTCATGACCTGCACATATATCCTGAGGACTACTGACATCCTGAAGCTTCCTTAATGCTCTTTTTTTCCTAATTAAACTTTTTATTGAATTTTCTTACCCTTTTAATACTTGTTTTGATTCTCTTATGCGCAAATGACAAAAGCCTTGCACAGCCATGTGATTCTCTATTTTAGAACAGTCCCACTTTGCAGGATTAGCCATTTTAATGACTTTAATCTCCTTTTTGAAAGTGATTTTTTCTCATTCTGCTACATTCCTTTGACTGCATTAATGTAGAATTACTATTCTAACCATCTTTGCCAGACATGTGATACCACATCTAAAATATATCTTTCCACTAAAATATTACTGTGGTAAAATACCTTAGAATTTTCTCCTTAGTTCATTATAGGTCTTTTCTTCAATTTAATATGGCAAGTTAAAATTAACAGGGATATTATTCATTCCATAAAGAGATTAATGATAATGAGTTTTCTCTAATTTCGTCAGTTTAGGTGTTGAGTAATTTGTATCTTGTTTGTAAGAAATCCAGGTAGGTTGTTTCTGGTGCTTAAAGTTTCTTTGAAAATTCTTTTAAAACTGCAAAAGTATGAGAAAACGCTGGAATAAAAAGAATCTAGAAATTAAATATGAAAATTGGTAAAAGGTCCAGCTGAAGCTAACAAAAGGAGATGATCTTTGCGTCCTATGTAAATGCTTCCATTTTATGGCAAATCCAGCTTTTCAACCTGAGAAATGTTAATTTTTTTGAATCCAAATTATAGTAGTAAAGGCTTTGTGCTTCCCTCACAAAGTAATACTAACACCAGCTTTCTTAGATTTTGTGTTCTGAATAGCCCAATATGTTTGAAGAGCAGCAGCTGGAGGGGAACTGGCTCTATTTGAATGTTCAGCTGTGTTTTGAGGTAGATCTGTTCATTTCAGAGGAAAAAGAGACTTTCTAGAGATTTGTTCAGTTTGCGTGGTGGGCCAGTGTAATGGTTGGCATCAGTGCATATGGATGCAAGGAAGTTAAAGCAGTTGGCCCAGCCTGTGTTACCACTGGATTTGGCCCATGGAATCTCAGGTTTCGGAGCTGAACAATGGAGCTTTATTCGGTGGAGGCGTCGGGAGAGCTGGGGCACAGCCCTTCCTCTGTGTGCGCAGCCCGACTGCGAGGGAGAGATATTTACAAAGCACGTATTTTTACAAACACTTCTGCAAACAGACATATAAAATTATTATAATTACAGCCCGTAAGCCCAAGCAGTAACTAGCAAATGGCGGGGCGCTTTTTCTCTTGTTTTTCTGCTCTCTCCCCCTCTCCGTAGACAGCAGCAGCGGCACAAACGCAACATGTGCTGCCCTAGTTCAGGCCCAGCATCCCCCTCGTGCTCCCCTTTGTCTCCTTGCCCCTGGAGGAGCCCAGCTGGTGAGAGGAGGGAATTAGGCAGCCCTGAGCTACCGGCACCTCCCCGGGGCCCCTAATCCGGGCGCTGGCAGCCGGCTGCCTCTTCCCTCCGACGGCCCGTGGCCGCAGGTCCGTGGGGACGGAGCCCCGGATACGGCTGGCGGCAAAGCTGGGGGATGGCGGGGGCTGGGGGCTCCCTGGGGGCTCCGCAAAGCTGTGCTGGCAGCGGGGTGGGCGGCGGAGGTGGCTTAAATTGGGAACATGAGGCTTTGTTGCAGCTGCAGAGAGAGAGCCGTTCATGGTCGGGGGAGCGAAGCCTGAGAAAAGTTTACATAAAAATCAGGAGCTCGTTGTCTGTGTTTCAGGCTTTAGATTTGGAGGAGCTAGTTGAGTGCAAAGATCTTGAGCATCTTAGAAGCGCGGATGCTTGCTGAGAGTCGAGGTGCATTTCGGGAGCAGCAAGAAGCAGGTTCTCGGTGTCCAGCATCGCTCTGGAGCAGGAGGTTCAGTTAAATGGGGAAGCAGAGCTCACTGGGGAGCACGGGGTGCAGAGAGCGGATGCCTGACTTGGAAAATAGACATCCCCATTGTGCGGGAAAAGTTGTTTGGGGGGTGCTTGTTTGGTTTAGTTTTTTCCAAGGCTGCTGCTCTCTTTCTTTACCTGGGATGAAAAGCAGTGTTTCCCAGAGCAGACGGTGCCTGGTGCAGTGGTGATGCCCTCATTAGCCGAGCCTTTCTTTGAGAGCTCCTCGCCGTACTTGTGCCTCCTCTGCCTGGTGACTCTGTAGTTGGCAGGCACGAGGAGTGCGCGTGTGGCAGCCTACACACACAGTTGGTGATTTTTTTTATTGGTTTGTTTTAGTGAAAACTGAAGTAGGAACATTAAATGTTTTGTAAGGATGGTGTATCTTGAGAACCGGCTCCTTTTTGGAATCTCCAAATGTTTGTGTGGTCAGCACCTTCCATCATTTACATGAACTTTATTTATGCTTCGTTCTGTGGTTTAGTTTGATATCAGACTAGTGGCATTTATGTTTCGCTCAACATCTCTGTATTTGTTGGAGTTAGGATATTTGAACTCACTCTCTTCTGTTTCTCATTAACAATTCTGTTAATGAAAGCTGACAACATTTTATGTATTTTTCCTAAAATGACTGTGGGGCTGCTGGAGTTGGTGCTGTGTTTCTTTGTGGTAATATGGAATTATAAAATATTTTTCAAAGCTTCATATTAAGTAAAGGAAATAGAGGCTGGGCCATTTTTGGTTTATCCTGAACTTGATTCTTTTGTGGTGTCTTGAGATCTCCAGTGGTGATTTTCCTGGGTTTTAAAAAATTTGTTTGATTTTGCACCAAGAGGGCAACATTACCTTTTATACAAGGAAACATAGTAATAGTGCAGATCTCTTCTCTGATTTTCTTGAGCTCTCCCAAATCTGATGCTTTTATTCCACCTAGATGCTCAACTCTGCCTTTGAGCAGCCTTTCATTCTGTTACAGTTTTGAGACAGAACTGAAGGATTTTTTTAATGGAGACATTACTTAAAATCATCTTGATGTAGCATTTAACAGACCCACAAATTCACAGGTGATCACTTAACACTGTAGCTTTCTGAAATGTTTGTATTGCTTCATTGCACATTGTGTTTCGCTTTCCTTATTCATTGTTTATTGCTTTACAGTACAGTGAGCAGGTGTTAAACCTGCTAAAGAAAAATGCTTTTTATTAATACTATATGTTGGCATATTTGTGAATTATGTTTACAAATATATTTTTATTTCTCTTTCTCAAACCTCCTTTCAATTCAAGAGGGTTTGTTGGTTTTTTTTTTTTAGTTGATTTTTTTTTTAATGCTGTAGTAGCAGAAGCCCATAGTGTTGTTGAGAGCTTTGTCCTTATTTCACAGATGCACTGGGAATTGTTTTTAATCTCCTTTCTGCTTTCCCATTACAGATGGTGATGACGACCCACAACTCTCCTGGGTGGCTTCATCTCCCTCCAGCAAAGATGTTGCATCACCCACTCAGATGATAGGAGATGGGTGTGATCTCGGCATCGGGGAGGAGGAAGGGGGGACTGGCCTGCCGTATCCCTGTCAGTTTTGTGATAAGTCCTTCATTCGCCTGAGCTACCTTAAAAGGCACGAGCAGATCCACAGTGACAAACTACCTTTCAAATGCACCTACTGTAGCCGGCTTTTTAAGCACAAGAGGAGTAGGGATCGCCACATAAAGCTTCACACAGGGGATAAAAAGTACCATTGCCACGAATGCGAGGCTGCATTCTCCCGCAGCGACCACCTCAAAATCCACCTGAAAACCCACAGCTCCAGCAAACCATTCAAGTGTACTGTGTGTAAACGTGGGTTTTCATCTACCAGCTCATTACAGAGTCACATGCAAGCTCATAAAAAGAACAAGGAACATATGGCAAAGACTGAGAAAGAGGTGAAGAAGGATGATTTTATGTGTGATTACTGTGAAGAGACATTCAGTCAGACTGAAGATTTGGAGAAGCACGTAATGACACGCCACCCACAGCTTTCCGAGAAGGCAGATTTGCAGTGTATTCATTGCCCTGAAGTATTTGTAGACGAAAACTTGCTGCTCTCACACATTCATCAAGCCCATGCCAACAAAAAACACAAGTGCCCTATGTGCCCAGAGCAGTTTTCTTCAGTGGAGGAAGTCTATTGCCACTTGGACAGCCACAGACAACCGGACTCCAGCAACCACAGCATCAGCCCTGACCCAGTCCTGGGGAGTGTGGCGTCCATGAGCAGCGCAACGCCCGACTCCAGCGCGTCGGTGGAAAGAGGTTCCACTCCAGATTCGACCTTAAAGCCTTTGAGAGGACAAAAGAAAACCAGGTCTGTTGACAGAGAGGAAGGCCAGAACTGGTCTAAAGTTACTTACAGCTGCCCCTACTGCTCGAAGCGTGACTTCAACAGCCTTGCTGTTCTGGAGATCCATCTGAAGACCATTCATGCAGACAAACCTCAGCAAAGCCACACGTGCCAGATCTGCCTTGATTCCATGCCTACACTGTACAACTTGAATGAACACGTGAGAAAAGTGCACAAAAACCATGCCTATCCCATGATGCAGTTTAGCAACATTTCTGCCTTTCATTGTAATTACTGCCCGGAGATGTTTGCAGATATCAATAGCTTGCAGGAACACATCCGCATTACTCACTGCGGCCCAAACGCTACCCCTCAAGATGGCAACAATGCTTTCTTCTGCAACCAGTGCTCCATGGGCTTTCTGACTGAAGCTACCTTGACTGAGCACATCCAGCAGACTCACTGCAATGTAGGAAACTCAAAATTGGATTCCCCTGTCATTCAGCCAACACAGTCTTTTATGGAAGTTTATTCATGCCCTTATTGCACAAACTCCCCCATTTTTGGCTCCATCCTGAAGCTTACAAAGCATATTAAAGAAAACCACAAGAACATTCCTCTGGCACACAATAAGAAGTCAAAAGCAGAGCAGAGTCCAGTTTCTTCTGATGTTGAAGTCTCTTCCCCTAAAAGGCAGCGGCTTTCTGCAAGCGTAAACTCAGTGTCTAATGGCGAATACCCATGTAATCAGTGTGATCTAAAGTTCTCAAATTTTGAAAGTTTTCAGACCCATTTAAAGTTGCATTTGGAGTTGCTGTTGAGGAAACAGTCTTGCCCTCAGTGTAAGGAAGACTTTGATTCCCAGGAGTCTCTTCTGCAACATCTCACCGTACATTACATGACAACTTCCACTCATTATGTATGTGAGAGCTGTGACAAACAGTTTTCTTCAGTGGATGATTTGCAGAAGCATTTGTTGGACATGCATACTTTTGTGTTGTATCACTGCACCCTTTGCCAAGAAGTTTTTGATTCCAAGGTATCTATCCAAGTGCATCTGGCAGTAAAGCATAGCAATGAAAAGAAGATGTATCGTTGCACAGCCTGTAACTGGGATTTTAGGAAGGAGGTAGATCTCCAGATCCATGTGAAGCATAGTCACTTGGGTAATCCATCAAAGTCTCACAAATGTATCTTCTGTGGCGAGACCTTCAGCACAGAGGTAGAACTGCAGTGCCACATCACAACCCACAGCAAAAAATACAACTGCAAGTTTTGTAGCAAAGCTTTTCATGCCATCATCTTGCTTGAAAAGCACTTGCGGGAAAAACATTGTGTTTTTGATGCTAGCGCTGAGAATGGTACAGCTAATGGCATGACCCCAACAAATAAGAAGACAGAAGGGGCAGATATCCAGAACATGTTAATGAAGAATCCGGATACTTCCAACAGTCACGAGGCCAGTGAGGACGATGTGGATGCTTCTGAGCCCATGTATGGCTGTGACATTTGTGGGGCTGCCTACACTATGGAGGTCCTCTTGCAGAACCATCGTTTGAGAGATCATAACATCAGGCCTGGGGAGGATGACTGTTCTAGAAAGAAAGCAGAGTTCATCAAAGGTAGCCACAAGTGTAATATCTGCTCAAGGACCTTTTTCTCAGAAAATGGCCTGAGAGAGCACATGCAGACCCATCGAGGCCCAGCTAAACACTACATGTGCCCCATCTGTGGGGAGCGCTTCCCGTCGCTCCTGACCCTGACGGAGCACAAAGTCACTCACAGCAAGAGTTTGGATACAGGGACATGTCGGATCTGCAAAATGCCACTGCAGAGCGAGGAGGAATTCATCGAGCACTGCCAGATGCATCCAGATCTCAGAAACTCCCTCACTGGGTTTCGCTGTGTTGTCTGTATGCAGACGGTCACCTCTACCCTGGAGCTGAAAATTCACGGGACGTTCCATATGCAGAAATTGGCTGGAAACTCTGCAACCTCCTCGCCCAACGGCCAGGCCTTGCAAAAACTCTACAAGTGTGCGCTGTGCTTGAAGGAGTTCCGGAATAAGCAGGACTTGGTAAAGCTGGATGTGAATGGCCTTCCCTATGGCCTGTGTGCTGGATGCATGACCAGGAGCACCAATGGACAGTCTTCCAGCTTGACTCCACAGGATGTGAATGAGAGGCCATGTGGCAGCCTGAGGTGTCCAGAGTGTAGTGTCAAATTTGAAAGTGCTGAAGACCTAGAGAGCCACATTCAGGTAGACCACCGAGACCTGACACCCGAGACCAGTGGCCAAAGGAAAGGTACCCAGACGTCCCCTGTTCCCAGAGTAAGTACAGCTGAACTTTAAAGTGTCTGAGAGATAAAATGTAGATAAAATGTAGACCTTCAGTGTGAGAACTAATCTGATATTATTTCTTTTTTTTTAAATTTTCAGTTTATCAAATCACTCGTGCTACTAAAAAACCTCAGCAAAAGAGTAGGAAGGCTAGAGTAATTCACATAGAACAATCAGAAGTTGCTCGGCCTCACAGGTGCCTTGATTCCTAGTAGCAGTGCATCAGATTTTTTACCACAGAACTGCCCTACATTTACCAACAGAGACCTGAGACAATTGGGCAGTGTGGATTGAGTTTGTCCATGAATTCTGATTCTACTAAACTGACAGATCTGGAAAAGCTGGGGTAGTTTAATGAAAAATGGAGATGCTTAGTACCCAAAACAACAGAAATTTCAATCTGTCGTATTTGAGGAATTAAATTATTTCTTACCAGGAAAACAATAGTGAAAAGGAGGATATAGGAACTTGTGAGGGAAAATGTAGTGAACTCTGTTCTGTCCCCAAATTCTCACCTAAACCAAACTTCTGTGCTAAAGAGCTTGTCCTTAGGAATGTCTGTCAGAGTGAATGTTTTGAGGTTACTTGGAGGTCTGCGTGCATTTGTGTGAGCTTGTTTGTGTGTGTGTATGATTTTAAAAGTGACTTTAAAAGAATCTGCTTCATGGCCCTTCAGCAGGGACAAGTAGGGGATAAGTAGTTTCTTAGCAAGTCTGGACATTGTCTAATGCAGATTACATAAAAGTGTGTTGTCCTTGACTTTTTGCAGATAGCCTGCTTTCCCATTTCTTAGCTTACAAGTTACTTGGGAACATGCAGATCCAAGTAAGGTTCCAGAAGCCTACTCAGGAGATTAATATCATTTGCAGTTTATAGTCTTTTTAAATTATTTGTTGACGTTTTGGTTCAAGAATGGGCCAAGTCAGTCCTTCCTCTGTCAGGAACAGATGGAATGAGAAGTGGATTTTGGAAATCTTCTCAGGAGACCAACAGCAGACACATCTGAGTATTGATATCATCTGACATTTTTAATTAAACATGATGGGGTGAGATTTTCAAAAGTATCTAAGGAAATTAGGCACCCAACTCCTAATGAATAATTCCAGCCGTAGATGCCTGTTTATGTCAATCTGCTAATTAAAGCACCCACAAACACATCTTACTGAATTAAAAGCACCTGAAAATACCATCCATTCAACTAGAACAGCAGAGTCTCAGTAAGAGAGGGTCCTAAGTATGTCCTGAGGACGTGGACTGAGGTGGCCCCAAGGGAGCTGGTGCAGGAGCTATTATCCCTGCTCCATGTGGGGCTGTGTGGGGCAGCAGTGTACAGCTGAGCTGAGTGGGGCATGGCCATGCTGGAGCAATGCCCTGATCCAGCCTCCTGAGCCAATCTCACAGAAAGCTTGATTTCTTTTCTTCTTTTCTCTCTTTTGGTAAAACCACTGCATATTGTTCCCTTTGGGTGTGACTAAGCCTCCAGGCACATGCAAATAATTTTACAGAAGAGTGAGGAATAGAAATACCCCTTCTTTTGTGTGATAACTAGGTCTGGCTAGGTTATTGTCCTTCTTCCTCCTCAGGACTTTATTTTCTTCTAAATTCTTGAAAAGTACCTCTGTTCTATTAGGCAGAACTAATTCATATTGCTCACCTATGGAATTACCTTTCCCTTCCTATCAGCTAGCAGAACACATTGCCATTTTCTGTCTTATTTCTTGCTTTAACTCTTTCTTTGCAGTGACAGCTTCCATACTTGTTCTCTCAGGGGAAAATTTTAAGTTCTTCAATAAGGTAAATGCTTTGAATTTCATCCCGTGAGGGAAGTTCTGAGTTTCTTTGTAGAAGGTAATGAAAAATCAGCATTTGTGATGATGGCAAATGGTACTTTATTGGTGTCTGTGGCCTGAGATAATGTCAGAGATAAGCATCCCAGGAATATATATGTTGTTATTAGGAACAGTTCATTATCTTACCCTTCTTTATAGGTACAAGCCCTGAACCTGGTATCAGTTCACTAGAAAACTATTAGTGTTTCACTGAGGGTTCTAAAGGCAGTGAGTGCCCTTTGTGTTTGTCTAGTAGAGGGATTCTTTTCAAAGAATTGTACTGGCTTTTAAATGGTGATACATCTCTGCATTCAAGAACAGTGTTTACTTAACTGCATTGACTTCATAGCAATGCTAAGCAAGTTGAACATGAACTCTCCTGTCATCTTGTTAGTGTGCTGCACACAGGTAAAATACCTCTTTAATGGAGCAATCTGTAGTGCACAGTGCATGTAGAGTGATCTGCACGTGTTCAGAGAAGAGCTACTTTTTTTCAACTTTTGAGTATTTCTACATTTCATTTTTAAACATCTTATTTATTTTTCTTTCTTAAATAGAAAAGCAGTTGAAGATTGGGACAAGGTATAGTCAGAAGGAACATACAGGTAGATTAGATTTTTAGGTAGTGAAAATAAGAGTAAGCAAAATGAAATCCAAGCAAATGGAAAAGATGATAATAACATATAAAATCTGTAAGTTCTTTCTATGTCAGAAGTCCCTCTACCAGCCATTATTTACTTTTTGGTAGAAGAGAGGAGTGTGGAAACCTAAAGGAATTTCAGGAAAAAAAACTTAAATGAAGATTTAAGCCCAAAGTGAAAGAAAGGGAGAAAATAAATATTGGCCCTTGATGAATAAAGAGTATTTGGGAAGAAAAAAGGAACAGAAGAAACTGCACAATTCCTTTTTACTGTAGGTATTTGAGTTTGTGTATATATGCAAGTGTATATAGCACCACAAATGAAGTATGATTATTTTGTTATAATTTGTTTTGATTTTCTACTATTGAATTATTTGAAGTTTTATTCTGAAGATCAGTAGGAGACAGCTAGAGGAACATTGAAAAACACTCAGAATTGCTTGGCAGGCTTCGTTTTTTAATCCATAAGAATGAAAGTAAGCACATGACCCTTGAAAATCTTGCTGTATTCTGTCTTTCTCATATATTTAGTATGGTGAAGAAACAGGAAGAAATACCTGTATATTGACCATGCTTGTTTCTAGGATGCCTGCCTAAGATCCATGCATGTTGATCAACAAGACAGATTTCCAGGCAGACAGAGCTTTTGCAGGGTGTATATGGCAACATCCTCTTTGGAGGATTTGTTTTTAGGAGTTTTAAGACAAGTCAATGATCTTCTGCAAGAGACATCACTAAGAGGAATAAATAAAATATATCTTAGTAGCAAAAGTTTTCTCTAACACCCATTTTTCTTTCATTCATATAGTTTTGTGTGAGCTATTCTGTTTGGATAGGACTGAAAGTGTTTTTTCATATGAGCATCACAGTTAAAGTTATTCCAGTATCTGACACAAGTATAGTTCAAGGCCTTTTATATGTTACATTAAGATCTCATCAGAGGGGCTGCTTTCCTGTTTTTCTGAATATCTTTCTGTGTGTAGCAGCTTCAATTTAGAATACATTTTACTGATTCATTTCCATGTGCCTTCTAGAGGAATGTGCATATCTTAAGAAACATGACTAATTGTTTAGCATTGAGATTTTTCATTTCCTAATACTGCAGTCACATTTCAAGCCGTTCTTTCTCTTACACAGGCATAATGAAAAATGCTTGTTTAACATTGACAGTGGCAAATGTTTAGACTTCCATTAAGTTTTCATCTTGAATAGTGTTACTATTTTTAGCCCACCTAGGTTATTTTGAGTGAAGAAGGAAAGGAGATAGCATAGAAAGTTGGAAGAATAAACCCTATTGTGTTCCTTTATTCGGTTTCTTTTCTCCTGCACACTTTCTTGGACTCAGCTCCTGCTCTTTGTTCTCCCCCACAACCCTTCTCTTTCCTTGTAAATCCCCTTGAATGGAGGAATATTTTCTTTGTAGAACAGGAAACTATTTCCAGATTTAAAGGAGGATAGTCTGGAAAACCCATGGGAGCAATAGATACTTCAGAAAAGAAAACAGAACCCTCTGTTGTTATTGCTACAATTGTGTGGCAAGACTAGAATTAAATATCTTGCATTTGTGGGGAATGAGCTCTCAGCTGAAGGCCTGCTCATCTGGTCTCTTTTATCACCTAGATGCCATCACCTAGACTCTGTTAGCTCCTCAGAGTGTGGGCACCTTTGTTGTCACCACTTGTGAAGAGAAAACTAAAAAAAGGTAACTGATCCATTAATAATGTTCATAAAGCAGAAAAATGGTACTAGAAGATCATATTTGGTACCACAACTAATTACAGTTGTATTAAAACTAATGCTCCCCATTTACTGATAATGGAAGGATGTTTTGTGGCATTCTTTTAAAGGTAGTTATTAATGAACCAAAAAATCAGCTCTTCCACCTCTTTATATACACTTGGGTGCTAATCTAGCTATAGTTATTTTGAGACTGTATAGGCCATTTATTAACCTCACCCCATGTGAAGTGAGGTGCCCTGTCACAGGAGCTATCACCTTGCTTGAGCTGCTTGTCTGCATGCACAGGTCTCAGCTGAGGCTAAAGGTACACAGACAGGAAGTCTGAAATCTTCAGAGGGCTCCTCATGCCAAGCAGAATGTTTTATAGGATTGTGAAATGGTGTGGAGGAGTTAGCGCTGTGTCTCTGCATAAACAAAGACATCCTGTCTCCAGATCTGTTAGTAAGTAGCTTTCAGAAGCACCAAAATCAATTAAAAAATGAATCATTTGTCTGTGTTTAATATAACTCTGAAGGTTTGAAATAGAGTCAGGCTGAAATACTGTCCTCTAGCTAGTTACTGAGGGAACCCTTGTAGCTGAGATAAGCATTGGACAAGGCACAGAACTCAGCTTTGAAGTTTAAAGGAAGAGGAAAGTTTCAAGTTTTAAAGGTGACCATGTGATCACATGAATCAATCACTACCCAATCCTATTTTGCTCTTTCAAGGTTTTTTGTGCTTTGTTTTTGAAGTTAGGAGCCCTCAGCATGTGTGTGCCAGTGTGTTTGAGAGGACATGTGTATGTACGTGTGCTGTGTTCATCTGCCAGAATAGATTCCCCAGAAAGAGTGCTGCAGAAATCCAGCTGCTTTTCCATTAACAGCCTTGATTTCCAAATGAACTCCAGGAGGATACTTTCTTGAGCTGCTTAGGGATAACTAGCCAATCCAAACTATTTCCTTTTATATGGTTGGCTGTGTCAGCTGTCGACCAATGGAGTATAGCCTTCTTCCTATTATCATGTTAATCACCCATTGTTGTTTTAGCCTCGAAAGTCCTGCCTAAGCAGACACACACTGCTACAGAATTCATGGAATATGTCTAACTTCCATAGACATAGGTGTATTTGTTATTGTGGTGTTACAGCCTGTTCATTAACCTCCAGCAGGCTACCTTGTTGCCATTGATGACATGGGAAGTAGTTAAGCTCTTGGTAGCACCTAATTTGTTCTTTCCTCAGCAGGTGCTTGAGGAAATTGGATCCCATGCACGGGGGGGAGGGGGGGCGACAGCAACTCCTCCGTTTAACTCAAAACTTCTGACTTATTACTGCTGTCCTAAAAATGGGGTTCTATATCTGAGTGTGGGTTTGAGGCAGAAGAAAAAGTAATGTGAATCTAAAAGTACACAAAAAGTACCCTAAAAATATTTTCCTTTAAAAGGTTAAGAGGGTGGTGTTGACTGAATTGGGCTTCTCAGTGCTGTTGGTTTGGGGTTCTCATCCATCCCTTGTGGCCAGCATGCAGAGATTTCACATGTGTTCTGCTGCCACCAGCTTTGGCTGTGGGGATGCAGACCTCATGCTTGTGCCTTGTGGCAATTGTTGCAGTAGGAATTATTCTCCAGAAACAAGTAGGCACAAAAGGCCCAATTTTTCTAAATTACACATCTAAAAATGTCTATTTAGATGGCATATTCCCATGTAGTAAATAAGCATGTACATCAAACCAAAGCACCATACTTCTGCTTTAAGTATGAAATAAGAGATTTTACAAATGTACAAAGGCTTAGCCTTCATGATTTTTGGTTCTTTCATTTTTGGTGGGTTTTTTTTGTTGTTTTTCTTTTCTTTTTTTTTTCCCGAGTTGGACGTCCAAGTTGTCAACATGCATCTGTAAATGGTTTCTTGGATTTTTTCCTGCCACATTGTACAAGTACACACATCACTGTAAATCTGAGTGCAAGCCCCATTTTCCCTGTTTGAATAAATGGTTCATGTAATTGCCTCTTCACACTGTCTCCTGACTTCTGCAGCTAGGCCTCCCTGGTATGACTTTGAGATGGAGAAAATATAAACAGATTGTACCAGGAGACTGTTCTTTGTGGTAATGCGGTTTTTTCAAGATTTCTGATTAGAGACCATTACAAAATGCATATTTTCCTTCACTTCCCCAAGTAACCAAGTAACTATAGGTGCTCTGCCTACTCTATTTTGAGTTTAATGAAAGGTGGAATTTTGTGAGAAAGTTGATCTTACTCTGAAAATGGTTACTTTTCTGTCTTTTATTTCACTCTGGGGGAATTGTACTGCAATGGGTTAAATGACAGGTGCAATTACCTGTGGCTCAGGTACTCAGACTGTAATTACTCAGTGTAATTTGAAATTTTTTAAGTTGAAATTAAAATTAAAAGCAGGTTGTTGATTAGAGATTGTGTTTATGGTCCCAGAAAAGCCTGGCCTGGGGATATATGGGCAAAAAAACCCTCAGGGGAGGAAATTTGAAGCATATAACATGCTATATTCATGATCACACTTGCCTTATGCTACAGTGCAGTTTTCTCTAATCTCTTTTTGGTTATTAAACAGAAAAAGACCTATCAATGCATCAAGTGCCAGATGACCTTTGAGAATGAGAGAGAGATACAAATCCATGTCGCTAACCATATGATTGGTAAGACATTCTTTACACTAGGCCACTCATTGGCTGCTTGTTTTTTGCTACTCTTTGACATTCACTGTTCTAATAACTTGTTAATATTCATGCTGTAATTTATTTTTTTATTTTTCAAGGAAAATGATTTTGATGTAATGATTCTTCACTTCAAAGCTTTTTAAATATGTGGTTATAAAAGTGTTACTGCTGAGCTTTTTCCTTATCCTTTTGAGTCCTCATGTAGCATTTTCATTTATATTGAAATCAAACTTTTGACAGTATCTTCCATTTGATAGCATAAATTTCTCTCTATCTGTGTAAAAAGTGCTTGCCAGTTGTCAACCACTTAGGAGCAATTATGTTTCAATTTTGTATGTCATGACATTGAATAGATGTAACTGCTAGCATTTTCCCAGCTAAGTGTGGTGAATTCCTGAGGAACATTGTCAAAACAAAACACTTACAGAGTTATTTCAGTGGGTTTTTTCTACTTTTCCCAACAATTCTGGACTTCAGAAAGTTCAGCTTTTCAGACATACAAGTGTTTTAAAAATCAGTGCTTTCTGCCTTCTGTGACAGTCCTGTCACAGGAGTTAGTAAAAGCATTGTTGTAACCTGATGGGTTGTATTTCTGCTGCAGCTGTATGATTGCTTCTCTGATGAGCTCAAAGGTTTTTCCCTGTATGGACAGATGTTATAAATATATGTGTTGGCCCAAGAGGTCAGTTTATTTTGGTGCATAGACCACAACAAGGCACTTACACATGCCACTGTAAGCATGTGTTGGATGAGACTCCTCAAGGACCCAACAGTGCTGTCTGTGTCTTATACATTCCTGTGCAGCATTTATCTCCCATAAGCATAATGGTTTTCCTTCTGCAATTTTACATTTAGGAAATTATTCTCCCATCAATTCAGGTATGTAACTTCTATTAGCTTTGAAGTGGATTATGCCTAAATACCAGAGAGAGAGAAAATGGACTGACACAGTCCTCAAACCGCTACCCCCAAATGAAAGATATATGTCAGTCACAAAAATTTTCATCCAAGAGCCAGGCAGGAGTTTTAACTTAATGTCAAGCAGGTTAAGATAAAGATATCTAAAAATGTTTGCTTTTGTAACAGGTGCTAATGTAATCTCTTGTTTGCAAGCTTGAAGAGTGAGATCCTTGTTAATTGGACCATGGTGATTTCATGTAGCTCCCTCCTAGATTTTAAGAAAGAAGTCCTTAGCAAACTTAGCACTTGTTTCAACTTAATTTGTGATCCAGTAGCTAATGAGTGATTTTTAAATACAAAGGTCATGAAATGCTGAGTTAAGGTTCTGCTTGATTCGAGGGGAACTATCTTTTTCTTTTGGAAAAATGTAATTTCTTCATTTTACAGTAACTGATATGTGCAGTTTATTTATGTATATGCCCATATTAATGCTGTCTGTAATAATATACGATTATACACATGACCTCACAAAGTTCTTAGCACCATTGAAAACCACAGGCAGACGAGGCATACGAGGCTGTGAAAATTGTTGTGCTGTTATATGTGAAAGCTGTACCCATTGTTTCCTTGAAGCTGTACATCAGTTACTTCAATATTTGGAAGAACTCTATATAGTACAAAAGTGCTATGGGCCCAGTTCTGTACACCTAGAACATTGTATATACCAGGATGTGGTAAGAAAATACGTGATAATTCCAGTGTGGTGTCATATCTTCATGTCCGTTTGCTGAGGTACAGACTGAGAGTGTGCATTAATTTAAGGTCATCACCGCTTTTAATGGTTCTGTTTAGGAAAGAGCAAAGTGTAGAAACCCTTAATATGGAGCCAAAGTTCCTCTCCCTCTGGGCATCTCGGTTCACAAGGCTCCTGGACCCCCTCTCCTTCAGGACATGCAGCTGCTCACAAAAAAATTGTTTCCAGTGAGTTTGCTCACTGGTATTTGTTCTTTACTGGGGAATACTAAAGGGAAAAGAAAAGGCTAGATGTCAGCATTTCTCAAGCAATAAACGCTGTGCAGATTTTTGATGTTAATTTACATAGTCCTGGGTCGGTAACAGTAGTGAGAGTGACTGACTACCTCCTGTGCTTGCTCCTGTCCCCCTGTCTGCCCTGGGGATCACTCGTAGCCTGAGTGCTTTGTTCCCTTATCCAGGCCTTAGGACAGACTGGCATGTTCCTCCTTACTGCTTAGGCTGGTTTATCACTGATAAGGGGTGCAAGAGTTTCCCTTCTCTGTATTAGACCAAGTCTAGCCAGATGGACAGCAAGAGAAAGAAGCTAATATAGCAGTTTCTGCAGCTTAGGTTTAGTTCACAGCAATTATTAATGTCATTGTTGTCAATTAAAAATCTACAGATGAGGATTTGTTTGTGCTGGGGGGACACTGAGGTTGCAGGGTGAACATGCAGGTATTTGGGAGACAGGAGGAACTTACCCTCAGACCAGGTATCCTCAGAGCTTAGGGCTGGCCTCATCTCAATGAACTTGTATCTGTCTAAAGTTAAGGTGTCTGGTTTAATTTAGTCATTGAAATGCTGTCTGGGGAAAATGAATGATTGATACCAATCTAAGATAAGAGTTTGAGTAGGATAAGCATTTCCAGGGAGAGATTTTTATCTCTCTTTTGAATTTGAGGAGAGCCAAGACAATGAAGTTAGCCTTGACATGTAATTTTTAGGTAAAAAATCCCTTGGCTTTGATAATCCAAGACCTCTCAGCAGCACTTTCTTCTCATACTTTGAGAAACACAAAATCAATAGTTGACATATCTTAAGCACTTGCTTACAGTTTTATTCTGCTCAAGTGACTGTCAGCAAAGGAATCCCTGCTCTGTAGCAGTGATACCTTTTAAGTAGCAGGGTCCATAATATAATTTAAAAATTCAATTATTTCTGACATCATGGTCTTAAAAACTGCATCCACTTAAGTTGGCTGTGCCTTCCTCTTCATCGGATTCCCGTTCTGGAGCTGGAGGCCCTGTTCATAATTCATGGAGGTAGGGGGTTTATTTTTTTCAAAGCAGTATGCAGGGAATTTCCAGCACTACTCCCACACACTGCTTTGAAAAATTACCCTGCTGCACTCTAGCCCTTCATATCCTGTGCACAAACACAGAGGCACATTGGGTCCTTCCCGGGGTCCCCAGGGAAGGAGCAGCCTGGATCCATCCCCAGAGAGGGAAACGGGAGATGTTTTGTTTCAGTTGATGCTGGGGCCCGTAGGAGGGCTCTGTGTGGCAGAACAGACCTCCTCAGCTGGGGTTAGCCGGGAAGGGATCTGTTTAGGAAGGTTTTCAGCTGGGGAGGGGAGTTCAGGTTGGAATTTTTTGAGAGCAGAGTGGTCTTTGAAACATTGCACCGATTGGGGCTCCTTTGAAACATTTCCATGCCCATGGAAAGGGGATCCCCCTTTGAAACATTTACAGGCATTGGGGAGTCCACCTGGGACTATATCAAAAACTTTCAGCAGTTCTTGCTGCCTCTGTACTTGCTTGCCTCCTGTTGCGCTGACCTGGCAATGTTTAAAGCTTCTCCCCCTTCTCTCCCCACCTCGCTCTGCCTCTGATGTGCCGTCTCCAGTGGATGCAGGGGAGGATGGGCCTGCGGGCCCCGGGCTCTACGGGGGGCTCTGAGCAGCCATGGCAGCAGCCAAAGCGTGGAAATCTGTCAGTGCAGCCTCTCCCTGTGCCTGGGGAGCCCTGGAGCTTCTGTCTCATCACCAAGGCCCCGTGTGAGCAGTGGCTGCTCCTGGGCTGCCAAGGGAAATCCGCTCAGAGCCCTGCACAGGGATATAAGGATTAGGCCCAGGGTTTTCCTGTTGGGTTTTTACAGCTGTGCTCTTCCCACAGCCAGGCTGGATTCCCTAACTGATATTTTTCAGGATGTACATAATTCCACAGATTTGTTCTCTGGGTGGGTCAGGTTGCCCATGTCAATGGGAAGTGCATTTGGATCCCTGCCAGAGTTCTCAGCTCTTTGGGTAAGAGAAGTGGACACAGCAATACTTCTCTCTGTCTCAGTTATTTGGCACATGTTTTCCATTTAACGTTCAGAGATGAGCAACTGTCCCAACTCTTCTTTCTCCATTGTCCAAAAAAGTCTCCTAGTAAATGTGCACAGGAAACTCAACTGGGGCTCAGTTAGTGCTGGAACAGGGAAAATAATGATTCCTGGTTTGTGCTCTGACACTGAGATTGCTGTAACATTCCTCCTGCCTCCAGCTCCAAAGGAATGTAAGTGTTTGTGGGCTCATGAGAGGCTGTCCCAGTACTTGGAGCTCAGCAGAGCTCTGCCTTGCCCCAGTGCCGCTCCTGCCCTTCCCTGGGGGATTGCCAGTGCTCCCCACCAAGGCCAGCAATGAGCACTGGGGAGCAGGGCAGGAGGGGCACGGGCTGGATGTGTTTGTGATGTGGCCATGAGGCTCTGTGTGTGCCTTGGGAGCCGCTGGGGACACAGGGGAGTGCTCAAGATAAAGCTTCCAGAAGTCACAGTGAAATTGTTCCGTGGTCCAGGTCTTGAACTGTAGCCTGCATAAATTCCTCTCTGCTTGATGGGATGGGGTTGACAAAGTTAAACAGTGTTTGGGAGGGTTTTCTGAGTACTGCCAGCCACGGCATACCATACATTGTGTGTAGCATAGGACTCCAAGGATCTTAATTACCTTTCCTGCCCTTAGAGATCATGTTTCAAGTTCTGGAAACACTCTGCCAGAATTAAACACAAAAGAGAAGGGAAAACATCCATCCACAGTTACATTTCTTTCAAATGCGTACAAGTATTTGAAACAAAACAATGGCCAACTATAGGTTTGTTATTTTGTTAACATTTTAAAATAACATAATATTTTAAAATAACAGAATAAGCTGGATGATTGGAAAAGGTCAAACTGCAATAATAACTACAGAAATAATTTTCTAAAAAGCAGCAATTTAGAAAACTCATTTTGTGTTTGGAAGAATTAGCAGTTGATACCAAGCTCAGTTGCTGAGATGAAACCAGTACAGAGGTGAAGGGGTTGAGATCATACTCAAATCAAACATAAATCAATATATTCCCAGTTATATTTCTGTTTTCTTTTTTAAAATTGAAGCAAACAGTTTTGATTTATGTTTCATAAAACAAAGTTCATAAACCTAGATCTTGACAAAATTGCTAATTTATATATTATATGAATAAAAATTCAGACTCATTTTGGATGATCTTGAACCCCTTCCTGTCACAGTAGATTCTGAGTGTATGTGTATGTGACAAGGATGTAGGTAAGGTTCATTTTTGCAGAACTGACTCATGCATGTAAAGAAACAGCCCTGGGCATCAGATGAGGACGTGAAGCATTTCTTATACTCAGGCCTGATCTTGTGCAGCACTGTTCCTCATTCTCATTGAGTTGAGGACAGCTAATGCTTCTCAGAATCTCTCATAATAAAACATATTTTACTTTGCATGAAATAGATGTAGTCAATATTGCAAGACGTGAAGCTTTAATTCTTGTAAAATTCCCATTTCTTTGGACCTAAGGGCTTCTGGTAGTTAAAGCATGTACATGGTAGCAGTGATGATGACATTGTAAAGCACTGTCCTAGTAATAGCTTTCAGGCATTAAGGCAAATTAAAATGTGCCAGATTGTTTTTGAAGCATTACTTGCAAATTATCAACAGGAACATATTTCTGGACTCAACTGCTGAATGTGTGAATTAATTATGGACACATTAGGAACTCAGAAATATTTTTTTTTAACTTTGATGTTTGTAAAGCATATTCCAAGTAATTGCTCTTTTAATGCAGAATTGAAGGTACAACCTTATATGTACCCAGCACTTGCTTCAGTATGCAATTCTACATGGACTTGCCTAATGAACAATATGTACTAGACTTTCATTTTGCAGCACCTGCCTATTGAGAAAGACTAATTTTGAAAAAAAAAAGTTAAGTGTACTTACTTTAAGGGATGAACGCATACAGGGTGTCTCCCTCCACATGCCCCTGGGAGCCTTAATCCCAGGGACTGGCTGGGGTCCTGCTGATGCTGCTTGAGAGGCTTTGCCCAAGTGGAGCTTGCTGCTGGCTCAGGCTCCTGGGCACAGGCATCTGCTCATGCCAGTAAGGGTTTCCTTATTTTTATTTTTATTTTGCCCAACTCTAAGCCCTCAGTTCCTTGTTTTTTGTTGTAATTTTTTTTTGGTTTTTGTTTTTTTTCATTCTTTACTTTTAGCATTAACCACATTTTCCAGTCATTAAATGTTGTAATCAGTATAGTGTATTAAAGGCCAGAAATATTTGTTTTCCAACATTTTTTATCACTGTAGTCCTACTGAAAGCCAGGTTGCCATTGCTAACAGACAGAAGCAGCTTCTTTTATTTAGTGTAAGCAAAATTGGCCTGAATATAATCTTTTATTTAATTGGTTTCTTACTTTGAAATTTCAAAACATTGTGTTTTTACTGTTATTTCCTTTCTAAGGCTGGAAAATTGATTATACAAAATCCTAATAATTTTATCCGGTTGTTCTGTGCAGATGTGGCCTCCTGCGATTGTTATCTGTGCGTATTTGTTCACACAAATTACTCCATTTCATGAGAATGTATTTTGTTTTGCTTGTTTATCGGGAAAGAAATAACTTTTCCCTTAATGTATTCATTCACATATTCCTTTTGCATTTTTCATTTCATTTACAACTTGGTAATAGTAGTTCAGTTTTCACTGACATTTTTATAGCTGCTATGACAACATTTCTGTTTTGCATGATACATGCATAATGGGCAATGATCACAGTGTTACATTGCTTTCATTCTTTCTTAACTGTGTTAAGATTCCTTACAGCCTGCAAACTCAATTTTCATATGCAGTGATGATTACACCTGTTTAAACATTTTCCTGGTAGTTTCATATTTATTCATAAAGGGAGCAGTTGATAAAACACCTTTTCTGCCATCAGTCTGAGTTTTAAGTGTGATATTTCTTCAAAGTTATCATTAACAAGCACCTCAGTCTAGTCCCAGCGTTTCAACATCAGCTAGCAAGTGTAGCAAAAAATGCTATTTTCATTAAACTTTACCCTGTGTAGGAATAATTTTTCTGACTATGTAACTTGGTCTTCATTTTATTAACTCACCTTGAAAACTGTTTTATGTTTGTATTTAAAAGTCTGCAGAGACAGTTTCTGCCTTATTCTCAGATGTTTTATATGCATATGGCCATGTATTTCTAGGTTCACAAACAAATTTCTTAGCCCCTCTTTGCTAATCTTGAATCTGGAAAAGAGAGCATGTCCTCACCATATGGGGCTTGGGTTCTCTCTGCAGATGGTGAAATGACTCTGCTTTCTGGTGGAGAGGTCAGCACCCCTCTGTGTCCTACTTTTGAGGAAAAAACACCAGAATATTTCTTGGGGGTGGAGGAAGGGAAAAACCTACCACCATTTCTAAGTGCAGTCATCAGACTTCATATAAATAATGTTTTCAGGACATTGTTCTCCTCGTGTGAATTGTGGGACTAATGTCTCCATTTGTTCTGTCCTTAAAATTTAGGTGTTGATTTCTCTGTGGGAGCTTTTTAGCAAGTAACAGTTTTATCTGGATAATCTGGATGTTATCTCCCTTTCTTCTTTATTCACTGGTTTGGAAATATCTCGTACCAGTACCACCTTTTTTGACTGACAGAAAACTTAGTGACTTTTTCTGAAAAATAGATGATATATGAGGAGTGAATAAAGAAGAAAGGAGTGAATGTTTAGTGAAGCTAGAAAGACCTCATACTTGGGTTAGCTAGGAATTAGCTTTGGCAGAGTTATAAAATACTCATTTTACCTCTTTGGGGGAACCTAGACAAGGTTCCAGACTGTTTCCAGTTATAGGAAAATGGGAGAAGAATGTGTTTAATATCAGTGACCTGTAGTTAAATTCCTTTTCTGCTGATAAAATTCTGGATTTTACTCTTTCTGAATATGTGGTTCAGTATTCAGCACTTTTGAGCACTGACAAATGTTTATTTTTCTTCTTTTGACTGCAGAACAACCCTCCAGTGAATCAGTAAGGGTGTGCATATACTGAACCCTAGCTCTAGTTATCAGAGAAAAAGGATTTGTTCACATGTTAAAAGTATAGGTTTGTACCTCCTGTTACTTGGGAAGCAACAAAGTGAGGCAGTTGCATAGTTGCCTTTAATTATGGTTTAAACTCAACAGTGTCTTTACCCTTCAGGAAGGTTTTATCTGGTCTCCTGGAACAAGAGGTTACCAACTGACATGACCCTTAAAAATTATTATTTCTGTTTTGTGATAGCTGGCAAGCAAGTCAAATCAGACACAACCCTCCTTGGATGCTCTGTTTGGGGTACTGGCATCTTTCTGGTTTTGATTTGTGCAGGAAAACTTTGCTACCTTGAGGTTCCTTACACTGATCTCCGTGAAGGAAACCCATGTAAACTTTTAAAGCACTTGTACCCTTTTCTTTTGTTTCAAGGCTCCTGGCACAGATAAAGCCTTTGCACAACTGGTCTCTGCAGATGTGCTGCTTCCCTGTCACGGACTTTGTTCAATTTATTAGTAACTTTAGAGAGCTTTGTGCCTTTTTAAGAATTGGAAGGGTTTTAATTGAATATTTTGACTTCTCAATGGATCTTTTGAGATATCCACTGTGTGCCATTTTAAGAATTAAATTTCTTTTTTAGATTATTTTTAGATTTTTTTTATTTTTAGAGGATTGCACAATAAGCTTGAGGTAGGAGACTTCTGGTTGTCCCTGTTAGACTTCCCTGTGGTAATGTCAGACTCTAAAGAAGTAGCAAATCATGGTTAAGTGGAAAATGTTTTGTCCTGCCACAACTAAAGAAACCCAAAAAAATAGTGTACAAACACCACAGTCTTCCTAAGACAGAGGACCACAGCAGGCCAAAACACTTCACTGTAGTTCCATAGTTGTCTTTTTCACCCATTTCATAGACTCATAAAATCACTGAGGTTGGAGTCCAGCCTTTGACCAAGCGCCGCCTTGGCAGCTAGACCAGAGCCCTGAGTACCACAGCCACAGTTGTTTCTTGAACATTTCCAGAGGTTCTGACCCTGCCACCTCCCTGGGCAGCCTGTTCCAATGCTTACCCACCCTTTCAGTGAAAAAAATTTTCCTGATGTTCAACCTGAACCTCCCCTGGTGCAGCTTGGGGCCGTTTTCTCCTCTCCTGTTGCTGTTGCCTGGGAGCAGAGCCCAGCTCCCATCTGGCTGCACCCTCCAGTCAGAGAATTGCAGAGACCAAGAAGGTTCCTCCTGAGCCTCCTTTTCTGCAGGCTGAGCTGCCCTGCTCCCTCTGCTGCTCCTCAATGGCCTGACTTTCTAGATCCTTCACCTCCTTCCTTCAGCTCTGTTGTCCTTCTCTGGACAGCCTTCATCCCCTCGAAGTCTTTATTGAATTGAGGAGCCCAAAACTGGACACAGGACGTGAGGGGTGGCCTCACCAGTGTCCCATATGGGGCAACAATCTCAGCTTTGTGTTTTGTAATTTGTCCTGCTGGCACAAGCCCAGGGACAGATGGGGTGAATGAAGTGTGGACCTCATAGGGAGGAGCTGAACCTTTTTGGCTCCTGCTTCATGTAGGAAGTGGCCAATGCCAATTTGGTCCAGTGTTTCCTTCTTTGACCCCTCCTGAGTTGGTGGAGAAGGCTACAAAAGATGGCACCAGGTAGGAAGTGCACCCTGCTGATATATTTACATCACTACTTTAGTCAGTCACAACCTGCCTGGGATTTAATCCTGCTGCACATCATCTGGGGGACAGTCATGGGCCTTAAAACTGACCAAATCTTTTGATCATTGTGTGCATAACTGGGAAGTGTTTAGATTTTATGATGACTTTATCCTGTTCTATATTCACAGGGAAGTTTTGTAGCATGGCTCACACTAGGCAGAGCCTTTGGTTTTGCATTTTGCTGCAGAGAGAGTTTGGGTGTTTTAAAGGATCAGCATCAACTAGCACCATTGGCATGTCCTCTGTTGTTATGTTTTGCATGCATCAGCTATCATGTATTATTGGGGTATGGACAAATAGTTCTTAAACCCCATGACTGTGAGTTATATCCAGGAATAAATATTGGCAACAAAAGTTAAATGATGAAACCTCGTGCAATGAACAGTAACTGGTTCAAGCTGGGCCGGATATAGATAAAGTTGAAGGGAAGAAAGTATTCCAGTGACATTTTTCTCCTTGTTTAACGTTCTAGTTAAGAAATTCCATTTTTATCTCCCCTTTTCTTAAAAAAAAAAACCAAACAAAAAACCCAAAGACCCAAGCAACTTTTGCTTCACCATTAAAAAAAAATCTGTGATATGGGCTGAAAAAAAAGAAAAGCAAAGCAACCTTCCCTATGCCTTTAAAATATTTTCAAACTGGTAGTAGCTGTGTCTTCACTTCCAGAGCATCAATGGAGAGAATTTCCTTAGAAAACTAATTCTAATGTGTCAGAAACTGAAGTCAACAATGTGTTAAACCTGAATGATGACCTTCCCAAGGATGAGGAATTTACATAATGAGATGTTATTTGCTTAACTTACTTTATGTAGCATTTGAAAATGTAGATGGACAATTTATTTTTTTAAATCTAAGCCTTTTTAATTTACTTATCTTTTGACTTAGTTAAAAAAAGAAAATTAAAAATACAGGTGAAAATATTGAGGTTTGATTTCTCCTTTCAGTGGAAATACTATTAGATCTTAAATGTACAAGGTGCAATTATATCTATCTTGCATCTTTGTTCTTGTTAGAACATGACTTACCAGGAAAAGAACTCCAGAGACCCAAAATACATATTTTAAATGGCCTGGTCAAAGAGCTTTCCCATTTTCCTAAGGCTTAAACTGGGGAATCAGCTGCCATTTGCAAGATAGCAATACAGTAAAAGCACATCATTGTACACAACATTTTATTTGGACAGCTGTATAAAAATGGCAACACACTGTGAAATCCATTAACAACAAAACATGTTAAATTCAGCAAAATGCATCTCATGTGGAACACTGAATAAGAAATTACAGTCTGAGTTTTACTAGCTGGTTATCAGAGTTTGTCTTGAATGAAGAAAATTGAATTTTTTTCCATGTGTCTGCCTGTAATAACAATGAATGCTGTACATTGGGTTTTGAAACCAGTGTGCACCTGTAAATTCCTGCCCCACGGACTCTTCTGCAAGGTTTTTGTGAATCTAAATGCCCCTGAGGAGGCTAAAGGGGGGCGGTTTTCACTCAGGCAAGTGGCTCTTGCTGGATGTTGGGTCCCACCCTCATTCACTCGCATTACTGGGTTCAGAAACATTTATGGGGTAAGTAGGGATGTGGGAGTAAGAGCTCAAACTGGGAATAAAAGCATCCTTCCCCCTTGTCTCTCTGCTGTGCCAGAAAGGACTGCAGTTTTGTCAGCCAAGAGCAGGTCCTTTGCCTCATGGGGGATTTCCATGGGTGGATTTTGCTGTGCTGCATGTAGTAAGATTTTTCACATTAATCAATAGCATTTAAAAATTCAAAACCCCTCTCCAAAGTATTTTGCATTTCCATTGTTCGTACTGTTTAACTAGGAGATGTTGCTCATCAAGATAGGATGCCATTAAGTATTCTGGTAGAGAAAGAAAAAATGAGTTTACTCTTGCCTGGTAGAAAATGAAACAGCCATGTTAACTTTAGCTCTAATCATGAGATTAAAAGTCTAATGGGGAATTATATCATTTTCACTCTTCAAAGCCAGCATCAGTGACCTTTGGAGAGTTTTAACTTTAACAGCCTAATGATTTCTCTTCTAGAGGATGGAAAAAACAGTCTTTTCCTTGACAAGGAAATGAAAAGTGGATGAAAAAGGCAAGCACAATTAACTGTACGCTGGAGCAGGCTAAATGACTTTTAGTCATATTCAGTACCACTTGTGAGAGATGGTTTCCAGGCTTTGTTATCCAGGCCACTGGCTGCTCTGAAGGGAGCCAGATAAATGCAAGGCAGAGCCAGGGGGCTGGGGGACAGTGTGGGGACAGCCCTGCTCCTTCACTCCACTGGCCCATGGCAGGGACAGCTCTGACCTGCGGGGCTGAGTGTGCACACCACTCATCCTGAGCAGGTCTGCTGCCGTGTGAGGCTGTTTCCTGTGCAGGAGCACTGGAATTTCTTGTTTCAGTTCCTGTTTGCTGCGTTTGTGAGCTCAGGCTGTTGCTCTTTTGCCAAGCTGGCAGCAGGCAGGGGGAACTTCCTGCGCAGGGCATGTAAAAGCGATTCTCTGATTCTTCCTCTGCAGCCATTGGGAGATAAAAGCCAGGACATCAGGGACTGCAAAGAGGGAGCCAAATTATATTTATAATATTAAAGTGAGTGCATTTGTGGTTTTGCCATTCTCCAGGGTTTTTCATAAGTAGAAAAACATGAATTAGCATTTTCCATTTCCATATATTGACTGGAAAAATAGCCTGCTCTCAATTAAGACCTATAGCTTTTGGGATGTATGCAACAATTTTATAAAATATTTACAGCAAAATTTGCATTTTACATGGTATTACAGTTTTTCTTGTGTTTAGTAGAAAGGACTTAGGCCTAAGAGAGGAAATTCATCCAGCGTACCAAAAGGGAAATATATCTAAAATTAGATTGTTAGTATTCACAACAAGGAATATCCAGTGCTGACTGTTACCTCAGTAATTACTGAAGGTCACTTTGCCCCCCAGCTATTTGTTACAGCTGCTGGAAGAACCGTGCTCCCTGTGCAGAGCTATCACTATCCCTTTAAAACTGCCTTTGGAAGTGATTGGAGCTTTGTGCTAGACAGATAAGTAGAACATTTTTTACCAAATGTAAATGCGCACTGTAAAGAACATAGCTATTTCCTGGATAATTTGCAGTTGTATATTTTATGTTAATTTCACCGAAAATATTGCACCCCTGCCAGGTTTAGTAGAGGCTCACTGTGATATGAATAATTTCTAGCGAATCTTTTTTTTTCTTCATTTAAGATTTGGCACCTTTTTAAGATTTTAATAATAGCAACAAGGAGGAAGATTTAGAACAAGTGAAACATTAGAGCCAAAGAAATTCACATTGAGAGCTAATGTAAAATAGCAAGAATAATTACATGGAAAACAGTTTCCACAGATGTTTTTCCTTGTAATGTAATAACTATTTACTAAACTGTTTATTTTAGGCCCTTGGTTTACAATAAAATATTTATACATGCTCTGCTGTAATAAAAAAATATTGACAAAATACTATAGAGATTTTTAAAAGACAATTAGTATTTCCCTGTCTGGAAAGTGAGCACAAGAGAAGCAGCACCAGCCCTTGCCATGCTTGCTGAGAGGAGATGCAGGGTTAGCAGCAGCATCCCTTGCAGATTTGTCTCTGCTAACAGGGAGGCTCTGGACTTGTGGCAATCCAGGAAAGCCAACAATCTAAAGACAGTGGAAACATTCTTTTCTAGTTTTTTGCTGGAAGAAAAACGTTATTACATTCCTGTTATTATACAATAAGGTTTTGTCTTGTCTAAGCAAAATGTGCCTGATTTAGGAGCAGGTCTAAAGTTCAGGATGCCAGAATCCTGGATCTTGTTCTTTAGCAATAGTGTGGGACAGTGACACCTCTGAAGCATTGCCTGTGGCATGTTTAAAGCTATTGCCTTATCCTGGCTGAGCCACATCTGTCATACCCCAATTCATGAAGCTCCTCACGTGTCCATGGAGTCTCTTCTCTGGTACACAGGGACTAACCACCTATACAGATACAGCAGTGCCTTAGGGTGCTGAAATCAGAAATTCAGCAATACTGAAAGGTCTACAGATGATACTTTCCACACAACAGATACAGCAGTGCCTTAGGGTGCTGAAATCAGAAATTCAGCAGTACTGAAAGGTCTACAGATGATACTTTCCACACATGATCTTAAAGTCTATTCTGTTCATGAATATATAGAAGAAACTTTATTTTGAGGTGTCTGTGGCCTTACCTTTTAAAATCTTAAACACAGGATAGTATCCTATAAGAAACTTCAGTTTCTCTGCCTGTCAGTTTTGTAATAAAAGGATTTTTTTTCTTCTTCAGAAGTTATTGTACATCCTTTACTTAACTCCAGAGTGGTGGCATGCAGTAACTTAAAAAGAGACCTCCAGGACAAAAGAGAAAATACCTCTAATTTCATGGATACAGACCTCACTGTCTGTGTGCATTTGAGTACCAGCATGTTAGAGCAACCTGAAATCTGAGTAAAAACTTCATGGATGGATCTGAACAGCCAGTGTTTGGGAAGCAAGATGGTTTCAATATCTAGATATGAATCCATATTTAGCAGTTCAGGCTCTACTTTCAAGTAGACAATTCCCTTGAGTTTCCAGGCTAGCAAGTTGTGAGCTTTATCATTGCAGAAAAAAGAGGGTAGCTGCCTCGTGGAATGATTTGAAAAATGAATTTAAAATATATCTATGAACTTTCTTTCTTGGTGAAACTAATAATACTCACCTGTTTAAAAATCAATCGGGTGGTTACATAGATTTTTGTCATGCTGGGTTCTAACGTGCAAAAAAAAGAACAGGGCAGAGCAGAAAACAGCAAGCATAAGGACTAAAACTGAACAAAAGAGGGAGCTAAGAAATCTAAAATGTTCAGTTTTAAGGCAGTATAATCTTAGTTACCAGTTACCTTTTGTTGTAAACAGACTTTTTTTCATGGTAGACTCTTATAAAGAGGCCAATGCATGTGAGAGGTTTGTGAGTCTTGTTACTGTCATGCCATGCAAAGCCATCATGTCCCATTCCCGTGGTTTGCCCTTGTAGAACCTCACCACAACAGTTTTTGAGACGAAAAATTTGCTTTCCCTATGAAAATCTGCATAATTTAAAATCAAAACTACAGTAAGAAAAATAGGTGGCATAATATGTGCAATACTTTCTGTAAGTTACACCAGAGTTGGGTTCTTGGCTTTTAGTCTTTCCCGCCTTCCTGCCCCTGCACTGACACACTGCAGAGTGCTGCCAGGTTATGCAATTATTTCAATGCAGCTCATTTTGAGTCATTGGTAGGGTCCAAAGCTAGCTTTTAGGAAAACAAAGGAATTTGTGCTTGGAAGTCAGCATTGCTCTGTACACAAGAATTTCTTTATTTTTCAAGGACTATGTTATTGTGTAAGCTAATGATTTTGTTTTTAAGTTATATTCTCAGGGGCATGGACATCCAGGATAATCGAGGATGTACTTTTAATACTGATCCTGCAATGTTGGGTCTCTGGTGGAAAAATTGGTCCAACTGCAGGGCTTGAGCCTCGGATTAACCCCTGCTTGGAAAAATTGTTGATTTCCTGGTGCTGCATATATTTGTAAATTGATACATATTACCTATGTGTAAATTAGTTCCAATGAAAGTAAATTAGTCAGCTCCCTTCCCACATGCAATTTAAAATGCCACTTACTGTTTATCACAGTAGAAGCCATTATCTCTGCTAGTCATTTTGAAAAATAAATGCATCTGCCAGGGTTCTGCTCTTCGTTGTCTTAGCCCAGCTCACCTTCTCTAGCCTTCCCTGCTTGCCCATCTCTGGTAGCAGGCTGGGACTCCTCTCCCTGGGAAAGCTCAGCTCACAGATCTCTCTCCAGCCCAAACTGGGTGTCTTTTCAGCTGAAGTGGGAGTACAGCATAGGGATGTAAAGCAGAAATGAGGGTCTGAGATGAGAGAAGAGGAGGGCATCTTTTGGAATTTTGAATTGCTTTTTGGCAGTTGGAGAGGAGTTAAGGAAATGCATGCTTAAATCGTGCAATGGTATTGGTAATTCTGCATGGAAAATATTTTCAGCAAGGTAGATTAAGGAGTAGAGCACGAAAGCACATGTAGAGGAAAACTGTGGAAGGTTTCAAAATCCATGTGGTATGAGTTATAACACAGACCCTTTCAAACAGTCACCAAAAGCTTTCACCTAGTATCCCTACCATGTCCCTGCATGTAATGAAACAACTGGCAGAGAGCATTATTTTAATAAAGCATTGGCTGTTAGTGTCTCTCATAGTGGATCAGGAAAAGAGTTCAGAGGACCAGATATTGCTGAAGAATCTGTCTCCAATTTTCCCTTGGAACTGTGCTTCTAGGGCTTTTAAAGGTTTATGTATTTAACATTGCAAATCTTCATTTTAGATTTTCATTTGCTGCTTGGGATTTTTATTAATTTTGCAGTGTTCATTTAAGTTGATCCAGCCCTTTATGTCATTTCCAGCTTGAAATATTAGTTCAGAGATAAGCTTTATTATTAAATGCTTAATCTTGAACACTTGTCTTATTTGGTAAGAATTATCTCTGAGAAGTAGGCAAAGAGAAGTTGATTGCTGTGGTTTTAAAGCAGCTGTAACTGGAGTAGCCCAAGTACTAGTTTACAAAGGTTGGCATCCCTTCAGTTTGCCATCACAGCAGCTGGACTTCATTAAGTGCTGGTGTTAATTACTGGGAGAGTGTTGGTTCAGTATGTGAGCAGCAACACTTGGGGTGACACACAAAGTAGGAAAAGGGTCACCTTGAAATGCAAGCTTTAAAAAAACCAAACAGGCAAAGCAGGGCTGCCATTAATTTTGTAACTGCATTTAGTTCAAAGCTGTTCAGCAAACAGGGAAATAAGCAGTGAAGGATGGCTTAGCAGTGTGTGCCATTGAGGAGGCAGCAACAGAGACGAGTGCTGGGGAACTTGCCCCGTAAGAAAGGAAGACGTTAATGTCGTATTTTCTGTGCGTGTTGTGTGAAAGAGAGGGAAAATTCTTTCTGTATTCTCCAGAGTTTTCAAGCCATATGCAGTATAGTTTGAGGAGGAAATTTTAATAATTTCTTATACTGTAAATAGTATTCTATGGAGAAAACCTGTTAAGGGTTTGTATCTAAGGAATGTTTAGGAAATGAATGTCATAGAGAAAAACATAAAACATGTGGTAGCATAAAACAAGTATTGCTTGGAAATGTTGTGTCCTAAAGCTGATGACATTCAGACAAAGTGGGCCAAGTCCAGCCCTGGTGTAAGCAGCTGATGGTGCACCCTGCCCAGTATCCCACCATGTGCTTAAGCGATAGCAAATTTTTATCTGTGTCTTTCACCTGGCAATTGTCTGGATGAGGTGCCAGGTGCCCGGGCTGGAAAGGGTGCATGTGAGGATGTTGGAGGAGAATTAGGTTATTACATTTCCTCCTTAATTCTTCATCAGGGCTGCCGCCTGTATTTTCTACAGAAAAATCAATGCATTCTGATTCTGTAATTTCCCATGGTGCCTCGCCGGGCGCGCAGTGTGCCGTGGGAGGTGACATATCCGGTCATGGCAGCTTGAACTCTTTTTTCCAGTGAAAGAATTCATTGGAATTTCACAACCTTTGCATGCTTTTGTGAAAACACTCATTTGTGTTTGCGCCAACCTGCTAATGGCGGATGCCGGGGCTTGCGAATCCCACCTACATTCGGTGCTCGTTATGGCATGGAATGTGCCGTTAATAATGCATCTGTGAAACTCAGCTGCGAGGGAGCCAAGTAATTATCCCACCGTAGCGTTCCCTGCTTCAGTGTCATCACAACTGGGGCTTCATTAAAAGTCCTAACAGTAGAGATGTTGTGTGGTGCAGCCTGTATATATATTTTTTCATTTAAATTATCAGCAATGCCATGGCTCAGAGGTAATTTGACTTTTTGAAACCGTGG